>NW_026096075.1:0-222260 GCF_023614345.1 Adelges cooleyi
ACACCTTCTATTCTTTCACCCCCACAAGTTTATTTATATCAAGTTTATTGAATTCTGTTAGCAGTTCAAATCTACAAAGTCAAAGATGCAGCCAAATTATTTTATTAACAAAACTACTGCAGGCGAGTACGAGTTATTGGACATCGAAGTCGAACAAACTGATCGGGAGACATTTATTGAACAATTTGGCGAGCCGGAAGGAGTCATGGATAATGAGGGGTATATGCGTGATATATTTGACGATAGTGAAGATGAAGAAGAAGAAGAAGAAGCACAAGAACAAGAATCTACTGATAGTTCGTCTTCAGCGTTAGATTCTCAAGATGAAAGCGAATCAGAACGTACGTAATTTTATTTTTTTTCAATGAAACTTATAAAACTTTATCGCTATTTTCTGATTAATATTAGTTATTTAATTATATCTGTTTTTAAATATAGTGGAAACCCGCGTATTTGGTGAATACACCGCTGATTATACACCGATCCACCCGTCCAACATACTTCCATGTTCGAGAGAAGAGGAAACTTACTTGGACGAATGGTCTTTAGAGGATAGTAGTGCAATGGGCGATCTACGTTGGCGAATGTCATTCCCAGGTTTGGCTAACAGCTACAGAAATATGGAGAGAATTTATGCCGGGGCGTACAACGTTGATAACTTCAGGGAAATCGCTTGTGAGCACCCAAAATTATACTATAGATACTTCCAATATAAATCGGTAGAATCCCTATTAAATCTTCCGAGAACACCAATATCTTTTGGGGGAATGGTTCGGGCAAATTTTTGGTGTTTCTCAATTCGGGAAATATTATTATGTTTGGAGATGTGGGGCACCAATTTTATCTTAAGTAATTACAAATGTGGGACTGTTCGCAGTATAAATTTAGAAGGGAGAACCACGAGAAGAAAGTACTATGTTTGCGACATAAACGCTTCTATTTGCAGTTATGGAGCTATCACTTCGGAGGGGGATCTTGAAAGGGTTGTCACATGGAAACAAACTTTCCAACCAGGACACTTAATATTGGACTTAACAAACTTTAAAAAATGTGAAGTTTGCGGAGCCAGACTGGAGGTCTGGGTAAACTTAACAGATATTAATTTGATACGTGCCGCAAACCCTGACTTGATCCTAAAATCGGAAATAGTCAGGGCTTATTTTAATTACTTTATTCCAATTTCTGAATCATATCCAATATTAGGTGTCTAGATTTCAATGTCATGCACCCCCGGTGTAGATTTTCTTAATATACACAAATGTAAATATACCATATTATTGTTAACAGCATTATTATTATTGTTATTGTTTATTATATTATTATTATTATAATTGATAGTATTTCTGTTTATGTATTATATTTTTCTTAAATATATTCTGTACAAAGAAAAAATACTGTAACATTTTGTTTTTACTCATAGCCTAATATTAATTACCATATATGTGTTTAAACCATACGTAACTTGAAAACACAGCATGTATGCATTCATGCGTGTCTGTGTATATGTGTATGTGTGTGTGTGTGTGATAAAAATCACACCACTTAACGGTCGTAAAAACTCAGAGACTAAATAACAACTTAGATAGTATAATGTTATTGATACGCTGTGAGGTAAACCAGTTTTCTTTTAAATTATTACAAACAAAACATAATCACTCATTTAGAAAAAGAAAATAATATATTATTGTCAAAAACTCGTAAACTATTACAAATAAATAAATATGAGAAAGAAACATACATTTGTTTTACAGGTTTAAAAATATTTCAATACACTTATTTTATATTATGGTTCAACATTATAATATTATTATTATTGTATTAACAGTAATAAGTTATCGACATAAAAAACATAAGATTCCAAGAATCATATTAATTTATAGTTTTTATAAGTATTTATTTTCAAATATTAGCACAAAAAATAAGATAGTATAAACGTTTTATTATTTTTTTAGATATTTTGTTTTCACACTGTTAAAAAAAAATTATGTCTCAAAGTCTATAATGAATGACTTATTCTGTCTACGGCCTCTAAAAATTAAAAACACCGGACCTGTTTTGTTTTCAAACTCGGCGCATTCCTGTTCCGTGAGTTTGAACGATTGTGGTAGAAAAACTCCATATGTTAGACCATCTTTTTTTATCGTCATGCGTACTACCGTGAAGTTAGGTCCGAATTTACTGGCGATTAATTTGACATTTTCTATCTGATATTTGGCGTTCACTTCCAGCTCGCCTATACTGATTGATTTGGCATATGTTTTTTCGGACTCTTCAACTTTTGACTTGAGTAAATTGGCGAAACTAGCCATGCTAAAAACAAATATATATGTATATATATATATATATATGTAATATAAATATTTTTATATTTTATAAGAAGATATATTATTACCTTATTTTTTGTTATGTACGGAGTAAATAAATAAAGTCGTCTGTTCTTGTAGAACTTGAAAAACGTATTAAACCGTTTCAACTAACTGTAGTATGATGTTCTAAAAGAAAAGTTATATATCCCCCACTCTTTTAATAAAATCTTTAGGTACAGGAGATGTCAAGGCTAAATCTTGTGTTATTATAAAAAATAAAAATACATATGCATCGGTTAAACAAACTTTCTCGACAAGAATGTTTTTTATTTTCTAATAATTTACATATGGTGGGGTACTAAAAAACTTGTTCGATACGGATTCCGTAGCTCATGATATTTAGTGTCTAATAGAGTGCTGTGCTGTTCGTTGTGTGTTATTTCGGTTCAACATTTCAGTATTTTAAAATGACCGGTTTAATAAAAAAAAATGAATTAACTTACAAAAAAAGAAAATATAGTACGTTACGTCCGCCACATGAGTTAATAGACTGTACGGTGTTTACAATTGACTATAGTAGTAGAAAATATATTCAAATCGGCTTAGACCCGAAGGAGACATTTAATGTTAAAATACATATTTTGACTTCTACAAGTTATGTGACAGTCGGTATAATCTTATTTAGCAGATTAGTATCTGCTATGAGTACAATATTGACCAATTTGTCGATTGAGCAAACCGCTTTAGAAAACTACGAAAAAAAGTTTCAAAAAAATGTTATGAAAAAACTGTTAACAGATGAATCCTTCATAATTTCAAAATTAGTTTCACGTGGGCAGCATTTATTAGTTGTACAGGCTAAAAGTGATACATACTCCAAAATTTTACTTTGTCGTGAGGAATTATTGAAAATTCAAGAACTTCAACACGTTGTTAATGCAGTATATTACCACAAATCGTATGTAACCCGTCTTATCGTGTTAGAACAACTCGAAATATTTGTAAAATATTTAGACTCTCAGTGGAAAGAAAAAAACAGTTTTCACAGCGATGAAATGGTATGCTACATACAAAAAATGAGTCAAGAAACGATTTCTAGCTTAATCTCAAACGATAAACCTGACTATATCAACCAACTTATATCAATCGCAGCGAAATCTGTTGCTGACGCTTGGGTTGAACTTAAACATTCTGAAATAGAGGTTATTATAGATTTTACATTATTATATAATACTTTAACTAAACAATCATTATAAGTGTTATTACTATTATTATTAACAGGCTCCTAAGCGTGAAGATGAAAACGTGATTGAACAACTTGCAGATTTTGAAACTAAAACTAATTCATCACCTGAAACCATGCAAGATGTAGATGACTGTTGCAAGTGTGATTTATGTATTTTCACAAACATAAATAATGTATGTGATAACATTACAGACAATGGGAAATATTATGTATTTAAATAAGTAAATAGCTATTTATTGTATGAAAAAAAATAAAACATTTATTTTTATTACATTGAGAGATAACCCCATTTATTTATTAAGAAATTATTCTAACAACTATCCTTCTATATTCTCTCCTCCTACTTTTAAAAAAATATGTAAAAGAAACAACTTTCTAAAATAAAGAAAAGAAAACTAGTGCCCCGCACTAATGTTTTATTCAAGAATATGGTTTAGTCGTGTGTCAGTCGATGTTACGCTTTTACGTTCATAGCTGTTTTTAATACTTTTAAAAAAACTTTTATTATTTTTGTACAACCGTGTTATTTTAATTTATATTAATTGTACTATCTAAAAGTCATCATGTTTACGTGTATACAATGTGGTAAATCGTTTGCAAACAAATCTAATTTAAACAGACATGGCATAAAACACACTGACGTTCAATTTCCTTGTCACGCTTGCAATAGAGTTTTTAGTCAAAAATCAAATTTGTTGCGTCATGTGAGAACCGTACATCGTAAGTAAAGCATTAAATATATTACATTTATTTAAACAGTAGTTATTAAAAATAAGCATTAAAATCGATGGACATAAAAACAATTTATACTATTATAGATCTTGCTAAAAATGGGGTTGATTTTAATGACGCTATTGACGGTATAGGACAAGTGTTTAACAGTGAGTAGAAATAAAAAAAAAAATAAAAAACATAATATTCTATTCGTAATTTCGTATTTTTATCGTAGATTTTAATCAGCGACAGCAACAACAAGAACAATCGAATTTAATAACATATATTCCGTCAAACGCGCAGGCTAATGACACCCTTTTTACGACACCAAGTGAAACTGTTGACCCTCGTAACGGTAAGACTTGTTTTTAACAATATATAAATATATATAAATAAGTAAATATTTAACAGGTGTAGATTGTACGTCTGACCCACTACCAACAACACAGTCGGTTAAAAAAATAAAAACGGCTGATGGGGAATTGTTGAATAATACTACGATTGAACCCGGCTATTATAATGAGAATACGATGTGTAATAAACGTAAAAAAACCGATCGTATGTCTATGGCGGCGACCGCGGGTCAGGATAATTTTATTCATATCGAGTCATCGTTCAAGGGGAAAATTAAATGGTTTTATAAAAAAAATATAAACAATACATTAGATTATAATGAATTTTTAAACAACTGCAAACCACAAATATCTAGTCTTTTAAGTTCAATGGCGTCAATTCATCCAATTAAATACAATTTAAAACTAGAAGCAACTTATAGTATACCGCAGCAGGAAAACACAACAGAAAATCGGGCTTTAAAACGTCTGCTAGAGAGCTTTATTCGGCGAGTGATTTGAATGCTGCAGTTCTTGATGACTTTACAAAGCTCCTCGAAGAAGAAGATGAGTATGTTGCCAAGGGCTCTGGTTATTCCCTTCAAACAATTGATGGAATACTTCTGGGAGTGTATGTATTTACACCGTTACGGGCATCATCCCATATATATCTACCCGAAGATATTATAAGAAAAAAGGCGGTCATTAATCCTATGAACTTGAAGGACAATGAATGTTTTAAATGGGCCATTTTAGCTAAGCACGTGTCATCGGGAAATAAAAATCACGTTGGGGAAAATTATAAAAAATTAGAGAAAATGTATAATTTTAATAGGATTATATATCGAACACCTCTTAAAAATATTAAAATCTTCGAGATCGATAATCCTGCGGTATCTATAAATGTATATGGTTTGGAAAAACAACCGGGCCATACTAAATTCAAACCGGCTCATTATGTTTATCCGCTACGTGTATCGAATTCGGAAAAAATTGATCATTTTGATTTATTGGTCATAGAGGATGAAACTACGGGCTTAAGTCATTTCACCTATATTTCAAATTTCGCGAGGTTGATACATAGCCAAAAAACGAAAAACCATAGCAAAATGGTTTTTTGTAAAAAATGTTTCACAGGATTCGATACTCGTCCGAAACTCCATAAATTATCAGGTCAGGAGGCGCTCGATCAACACAGACAGATATGTAACAAACATAAAACCATTTTGCCGGTAATGCCCGAAGCAGGTTCGACTTTGAAATTCGAAGCTTGGGGCAAAACAGTTCGACATCCGTTTGTCGTGTACGCAGATTTTGAAGCTCTATTAATCAAACCCAATAATTCAGGCAGCAAAGGCGGAAACACTAAAATTATCGATGAACATAAGTTAATGTCATATGGGTTTGTATGTAAAAGCTGCAGATAATATTCCTATAGAGCTTTTAAAACGATACAATATTCCTCTAACACCCATATGTTTTCGTGGATCGCAGACGATAGATTCCGTAGAAGTAGCGAAACGCTTTGTGGAAGCACTCGTTGAAGTAGCGACAAATATAAGCGCGCTACTTCAGACGAATACAGCTATTAGATTTACTGATGAAGAAGCTCAGAGGCATGCAGCTGCCATAAGTTGTGAGATCTGTCGGTGTAGTTTTACGGATTCCAATCAAAAAGTAGCTGACCATGATCATTTATGTGGAAAATTCAGACAAACACTTTGCAACACATGCAATCTCAAGCTTCGCACACCGAATTTTTTACCCGTATTCTTTCATAACCTCAGCTGCTATGATATGCACTATATCGTCACTCAACTAGGATATGATGATAAACCAATCAATATTATACCAACCAGCGAGGAAAAATATATAGCATTTACAAAATATATCAAAAATAATTTTTCAATCCGATTTTTGGACTCGTGTCGTTTCATGCCATCAAGTCTGTCTACATTGACCGCAGATCTCGCTAAAGCAGGACTTTCAAATTTTCGGGAGACGGCCAAAGTATTTTGCCCCGAAGACATGTCATTGGTAACGAAAAAAGGCGTTTTTCCTTATACCTTCGTCGACGGTTGGTCTAAACTTGAGGTCACCAGCTTGCCAGCTCGTGAGGAGTTCTTCAACTCACTCACGGTTGATCATATTAGTGTAGACGATTATAAACATGCAGTGCAAGTATGGGATCACTTTAAATGTGATACCTTGGGGGTCTACAGCGATATATACATGAAAGTGGATATAATGACACTTGCCGATGTATTTGAACGATTCCGTGACTTATGTATGAGTACATATAATTTAGATAGCGTGTTCTACTTTACAAGTCCTGGGTTGAGTTTTGACAGCATGTTAAAACATAGCATGGTACAGTTAGATTTATTGAGTGACTATGAGATGCAGTTATTAATTGAAAATGGAATTCGTGGAGGTCTCGTGCAAGCTTGCACACGATGGGCTCGAGCGAATAACCCTAAAACACCCGGTTATAATCCAAACGATCCGACTTCATGGCTGATTTACCAAGATGCTACAAATTTATATGGGTATGCTATGAGTCAATACATGCCATGTTCAGATTTTAAATGGTACGCCGGAAGTGGGGAGGAAGCACTGAAGGGTTTGGACTCGATGACGGAAAAGTCTGAAGTGGGCATGTTTTTTGAAGTAGATGTGAATTATCCGACCAGCTTACACAATGATCATAACGAATATCCATTCCTCCCCGAGCTCAAATGTCCACCAAATTCTAAAACAAAAAAACTACTTTCTATACTTAAAAAAAAAATAATTTAAAATAATTAACCCTATATTATGAATAATACAGGTACATAGAGTTTTACAGTTCCGCCAATCACCTTGGCTTGCTTCCTATATTGATCTAAACACTCAAAAGCGAAAATGTGCATTAAATGATTTTGAAAAAAACTTTTTCAAGTTGATGAACAACGCTGTATTTGGTTTGAATATACATATATATATAAATTTATTTAAAAAAAATATATATAGTTAATATTACGATACATCCAACGTTGTGTGTATATTGTAGGTAAAACGATGGAATCGATGCGAAAGCGTGTCAAGATTGAACTTGTTTCCAATCCTCGGAGAATTCAAAAATTAATAAACAAACCCACCTTTAAGCACTGCACTACATACAACGATAACCTTGCAGCTATTTCTTTGGAGAATAAGATAATACATTTTTGTAAGCCAGTATACGTAGGTTTTGCGGTGCTGGAACTAAGCAAAGTTTTGATGTACGATTACCATTACAACGTTATGCGCAAGCATTTTAAAGATGCTATTGAATTCATTTATGGTGATACAGGTACCTTTTTTTTTTAAATATGAATAATAATAAAGAATAGCTGTATTTAGTTATAAATAAAATGATAAATTGTTCCCCTTAGACTCACTTATATATTTAATAAAGACCAAAGACTTTTATGAAGATGTCAGAAAAAAACCAGAACTTTTAAATCGGATGGATACGTCAAATTTACCACCTGATCATCCATGTTACTCAGTAGAACGCAAAAAAGTTCCGGGGACATTCACTGATGAATTAGCTGGCCTTACGATGCATGAGATAATTGCATTGCGATCAAAATTGTACGGGTTCAGCAAAGAAAACATTTATAAGTCTCTGGAAACAGAATGGAATACAGAAGAAAAAATAAAAGCTAAAGGTATTATAAATTATTAAAAATAAAATAAAAAGTTTACTATTTAAATGGTATAAAATACATTATACAATTTGTGAATCTTAATGGCTTAGTGGGTTAAGGCGTCAGTTTTTCAAAACAGGTAGATAAGTATATGATAGTGTTTAAATATAATAATATAATATAAACGATTTCTAATAATATATGATTTAATCGAAATAATTCCTATGCTGATTGCTTTGGTTTACTAAAGCTGTTAAGATTCACAACATATTTTTATAATATCTCATTAAAAATTAAAAACTTTCATGCGTTACATAACCTATGGTATACACGTGCGTATACTGTTTGAGGACCACTTTCTTTATTTTCTGACCTTGTTGTATTAGTATAATATCTATGTATAAAATACCGGTTATATGGAAAACAATTATTTTCTTTTGTAGGTATAAGAACTTATGTAACTCAAAAACACATGGTTCTTGACGACTTTAAAAGATGTCTTTTCGATGATGACAGTGATGATGATTTGGACATTTACGGTTTAAATAAAGCAGAAGCCAAAATGATTGCTCATAATTGTGCTCTTAAGACCGTAGAGTATGCTCACCATGACTTAAATACAGCGGGTAGTACATCCTATCGCTACGATTATACTCCATACAGAGAGAATATATCTATACGATCATTCAAACATCAAATTTGTACCATCAAAACAATGAAATTAGCACTAAACCGAAATGATGATAAGAGGATCATACTTCATGACAGAATTCACACTTTAGCGATTGGTCATTATAAAATCAAGTAAATAAAATATATAATAATGATAGTTAAAAAAAATGTTCATTCATACTATTATTATTATTCTAGAGAACTTCAAGAGGCAGGCGGATTATAAGAATGCAACAACAATTTTTTAAAAGAAAAAAAATATTCGATTTATTATTTATACATATAAAAAAGATTTCTTATTATATAAGTATACATCATATAATATATATTACAATGTAAACAATTATTTTTCTACAATATATATATATATATATATATAAATATTTTAATATTATCTTTTACAAAAACTAAAAAAGTATATTATTTACACATTTTCCAAAAACCATTTTCTCAAAGTAAAAACTTTGTAAAATGTACATAGCTTGGGATTCAGTTCTTTATGAAAGAGACAACAAGCGAATTCTTCATTAGGATAGAGTTCATCTATTCTTGGACAGCCCATTAATTCCATATTTATAATAGTTATACCAGGTAAATATTCCAAAAGAAGTTGTTTCTTTTGTTCCCCCTTCACGTAAATGTTTCGAGCTTGTAATGAATTTAATATTCTTCCAATTTCCTCGCATTCTACATCACCGTATGTGAGACTCATTTTATGGAAATGACGCTCTAACCAATTATTAATAGAACGAGACTTGGCATTTTGAAACATGGTTGTTGAGTATTTGAATATCCAGTGTTGGACTGCACAGCTCTCGGTATCGATAGCCGATAATTCCTTTATTAGATATTTTCCATGAGATCCTAGTACACACTGCATATCAAGTATCAAGCGACCCATTCTTGTATTATAAATTATGTTGTTATATTATATAAGCAAGCAACACAGAACACGACTTTTCATGATTAAATACAATATATTACTAACTCTTCTTATTCCTGAATCTTATCTACTAAATCGTCTGACCTGTCCTCAACGCTAATAGTTATTTCAGTTTGTAGTCTGTATTGATCATATACTAAAATAGGTGAATCGAATTTTATATTTGCTGCCATTAGTTGAATGTAAGATTCGATTTTTTGTACGGCAGTTCGAATATCAGTAATTGTATCACTACATTTTGTTATATCCGCTCGATGAGTACGGAAAAGAATATTGTGTACGTCTACCTTATTTTGAAGCATCTGCAATCCAACTTGGAGATTTCCGATTGATTTATTCTTTTTGCCTTCTAATGAACCACCAAACACGTCCATGGTTGTCGATATACTAATCACTATTTTATACTAATACACTGTGTTAATATTAAAATTACCCTAACTCATCGATGATTACCATCTTGACTATGTAAGAGCATCCAAAATATATTCCCGTCCGTTTGTATTATATCTTCTTTTCCACGACATCGGTCCGGTATTGTCCACGAAAAAGATATTCCAGTCGTCATCATCGTACGCAGTGAACAGCCGGGCAAACGGTGAATATTCTTTCAGTGGTTTAAAATTTACACCGTATGAATTTTCACACGTTGACAAGAAAATATCCTTTGTCATTTTAACTTTATGTAAAATATCGTTAAAATCGGTAGCTTTCATTGACACGTACCCGACTATTTTTTTAGAATATACAATTTTGCCCAGCATGTGGCTCGGCAACTGACATGGACGCCATGGCACGAGTGACAGATACGATTTTCTCGACGGCGCGTTCAAAGCTGTGCATACTTGTCTCTTATATTTTATCACTTCGAACATCGATTGACTGTCCGGTTCAACATCATCATCCAGGTCGGTCAAATACAAACCGTAACACGGCAATGTGGACTTACTGACAAAACATTCAGCATCTTCAAACTTACACGCTTTGCACAAATGCGGTTGAACGTCCCGGTAAAAATAGATCAACGATTGGTAATTACCCATTCTAGTTCATCTGGTTGCGTCTGCGACATGCGATGTACTGACTCCAATTCGTATCGATCCAAACGATGTTCAAACATTCATATATATTTAATATTTAATTGGGTCCGGAGTCGTTGGAATAGGATGTAGACATCGTCAGTCCACCGTGAGAGCGATACTGCATCATATTGGTCTAAATGATGACTGTTTGGAAATATAGTCGACAGACTTTCAACTAGTGAGAACATTATGTACTAATACATTATTTAATATATTTTATATAATGCGATTTTTAACAATATCGATTAATTTCATCATTGAAATTATTTTTCATTATGAATAATTAATTCATCATAGTTTGAGATCGTTTTTATCTATCCATGAGTTATGTGTTGAATCAAATCCTAACCATTTTACTAGAACTTTTGATCCTTTTTTTTGTAAGACCTTTTCCACCAGATAGTCATCAGGATATAGAGTTTTGCTTAATTCTTCATTGTAGAAACTACCTGCTATGGGTTTACCGGTATAGTCTTCTATGTAGTAAGTAGGAGGAGATGTAGGATTAGCTTTTACTACTTTGAAAATTTCACTACTCCAGCTAGGAAGATAACCCTTAGTAAAGATGATTTTGTACATAGAAATTCTTACTCTGTCGCCAACTTTAAAGCGAAATTTCTGCTCAGGTATCTTACGACCATGTATTACAACCGAAGACGGGTTAGCCTCGGCCTGATTCGGTGTCATTCTAATAGTGCTATGTTTTGTATTATTATACGTATCTACGAGGCTATCCAAGATAGAAACCCATTCATATGAACCTTGAGCTGTAAATTGTTTGTACATTTTTGATTTAATTGTGCGATTAAATCTCTCAATTATACTAGCTTTGAGAGCGGAATATGTCGAGTATAAGTTAACATTGTATTTTTTCATCAAAGCCATGAAATGCTTATTATAGAACTCTTTCCCGGAATCAGTCATAAGGTGAGTTGTTGGGTGGGGGATGAGTACTTTCTCCATGGCTGCAGTGACTTCGACTCCAGTTTTTGTCTTCAGAGGAAAACACCAAGCTTTTTTCGTAAAACAGTCAATGACGGTAAGAATATATTTGAATTTCCGATTTTTCACTGAATGACTGGTCATTTCAACAATATCGGCTTGCAAAAGATCACCTTTCCCCTTCAAAATAACTCTCCGCCTAGTGAAATTTTTACGAGCTGGTCGATGCAGTTCTGAAGCAATACTTTCTTTAGTAGTAGTTATCGGTATCATCGTGTGGAATCGTTTTTATAATACCCTGCTCATAAAGTTCTTCATAAATAGAAACTATTTCATTATTGACCCCTGAGTTGCCTGCAGTTCTCGCTGCATGTAATAAACGTAATCTGGTAATTAATTCTTCAGGCTGATTCCAATATACGTAATTTGTTTTCTTATTATTCAGCGACATGGAAAGACCACTGCCTGAGGGGAATATCTTTGAAATGATCTTATTATACTTGGAACCGGTTCTTTTAAGCCGACTACCATCTACAGTTAAGTGAGCTGATGATTGTTCTAGCATTTTTTTATAATTTCTCGTATCGATTTTTGTATACTTATTTGGGTTTTTAGAAAACAATAATTGTAGTATTCCCACGGTCATGGGAAATGGTCTACCATCAAGTGAAATTTGTAATGAATTTCTATCGAATTCCATTTCAGAATGACCGAAATTTATTTTACCTTTATTATCAACCGGTTTGGGTCCATATATTTTATCTCTTTGTGGTGAAATTAACCAGTTATCTAATATCATACCAACGCTCACAGTATGATCCGTTTTTTTCGACGTTATGGCGGTTGATACTTCTTTCGATGCTTGTTGTGACTGAAATACAGGGTCATCAAACACCTGATCGCGATTTTCAAAACTTTGGTAGTCATCACCACCATTGTTCGTGTTTTTATTTGCTATTTTCGTCAGTGGATCAATAATTGGTTTAAAACTCTGTGTAACTAACGATTCTGTATCTGCTTCACCTTGTTTCAGAGCTATATACTTTCTCTTAATACTTTCCTTGGCCTGCGTTAACGCTGATAACAAATTTTTGTTTTTTTCCGTCATGGTAACTGCAGTGCAAATGATAACTATAAATTGCGAGCATGGTCTTTTATATTAAAGCAAATGTATCAAATTTGCTTCGATATCTTCCTTGATCTCTAATAAAATCCTTACATATCACTGCAAATCCATATTTATCTCGATTCCAACATGCTCTACAAAAGTCTTTAAACTCGGAAAAAGTCATATCTGAACTACAGTGGTCGTCGTAAGCATGTTTTAAATTTAATTCATCCTGCTTGAAAAGTACAATTAGATTTGAATTATCACGAATTAAAAGCTTTGGAATTTTCGAATAACTTTGACCTAAATAGAAAACATCTATTTTATTGTGTCTCCCACGTGAGAAGTATTCACGGATAATATGTTGGTTTTGAGAAATTACGTCATCAAAAATAAAAATACTATTTTCCTTTGCTTTCTCCGGAACCATTATTGTTTCATTTTCATAAAACGTGTACAAGTTTACACCATCGACTTGACGAATAATTTGCTCGAGTAATTTATATTTTTCCTGACCCAAAGTCTTGGATTAAATGTATACGTTTTCGAATTTTAATCCATTGTCTGCAGTCAACAGTGTAAAGATCAATTGGGTTTTACCACAGGACGATGGTCCAGCTATTAGGGCGCGAATAGTGTTTGATAGAAGAGGACCGTGTTTTGATACCACACTATTGACGTCTATTGTATCTGCATTGACAATAGGGAGTTTATGATCTTGTTCAACAAATCGCATGGTATAAATATGACTGTCGATTGAAAGAAATGAACATATGATGTCTTCGTCTCGAAAGCTAAAGAGCAACAAAGGTTCGGGTCTTTTAAACTCTATTATAAATAGATTACTGGTAGAGTTGCATTATCCTGGTTATCAGTTTTGTGGACCCGGGACTCGTCTACGTCAAAGGCTGGCCGCCGGTCAACGGGGTATCAATCGATTGGATAACGCTTGTAGAGAACACGATATTGCTTACGATAAAAGTGACGTGTTCAGTGATCGTCACGAGGCCGACAGAATATTACAGGAAAAGGCGTGGGCGATTTTCAAGTCGAAAGATACGGGGCTTAAAGAAAAGTTAGCTGCTTGGACAACGGTGACAGCTATGCGTGGTAAACGAAAAATGGGGATGGGTTGTGGACTAGGTGGAGTAGTAAGCGCAGCCAAAAAGTCGATTCAAAATATGAACACTGACTGTAGTGGAAAGAAAAACCTAATGCAGTTGGTAAAAACAGCTTTGGCTGCAGCAAAAAAGGTGGTGTCGAAGAGAAAATCTAAAAGTAAATTGGGGTCGTTAAAGAACAAAACGCCTAGAATATTACCGATACCTAAACAATCTGGAGGTATTATACCGCTTGTACCTCTGTTTGCTGGACTTTCAGCTTTAGGAGCTTTGGCTGGAGGGGCTGCTAATGTGGTCAAGACTATTAATGACTTTAAAACGAGTAGAAACTCACCTGTTCATATAGGTAAGGGTCTTTATTTACATCCGTACAAAGGTGGAAGGTATAAAATAGAAAAAGGACTCTACCCGAAATCTAGAAAAATCACTACTCGGAGAAAATTAAAAAATAAGAAAACTCGATGTAAAAAGTCAAAAAACTAATAGCAGAACTGCCCAGAAGTCGTCCATTGTATGACTATGAACTAATAAAGTATGCAAAATTGTTGAAAATACCTCACTTTCGTGGTGTGTTCAGTAAAGATCGCATGCCTGTTCGTTGTAAACTTAAAGAATCTGCCATAGTCAACCTTGGCTCATCGCACTCTAATGGTACACACTGGGTTGGTTATAAGAAAAACGGATCACAAGTAAAATATTTTGACAGTTTCGGAAATTTACCTCCACCTAATGAGCTACAAAAATATTTCAACGGATATAATGTAAAATATAATTACGATAAATATCAAAAATTTAATACTTCAATTTGCGGACAGCTTTGTTTAAAGTTTTTATGGAAAGCGTGATGAGTGCTGTGACAAAACCAAGTACAATAACTTTAAACGGTAACTCATCGGTGTTGGAATGTGATTTTTTCCCAGCTTTAGAGCTGGAACACGGATCTGAAATATGTCTCCTGAGTTTACATACATATAATTCATTGCCCAACATAGATGAAGGATGTAACAAATTCGGTATATACAGTCCTAATGGTTTAATCGTGCGACAAATACCTACGGGCGCGTATGAATTGACAAATTTGGAAGCCGCAATTAGGAACCTATTTTCAGATGTCCAGGTTAGCTTCAGTATCGTTGGAAACAGCAACACGTTAAAGTGCGAAATGAAATGTAGTTTAGAAATCGATTTGAGTATGGATGATAGTATATCGAGTATATTGGGTTTTGATAAAAAAAATAAATACCTTGCCAATAAGTGGCACGTGTCTGATAATGTAGTGCAAATCATGAAAATAAATTCTATAAATATAAGTTGCTCACATATTTTAGGGTCATTTACAGATGGTCACCCCACGCATTCAATTTATGAATTTTACCCAGATGTACCGAGTGGATATAAACTAATTCAAGTACCTAAATATCCAGTATACTATCCACTCAACACGTATTCATTAAGTCATTTGCGAATCGATCTGAGAGATCAAGACGGTAATTTGATAAATCTTCGTCAAGAACCTATCACAATACGATTACATATCCGTAAACGTCCGTAAATCATGGGGCTCAAGTTTGTTGATATAAATAGTGCTGCGTATAGGAAAATTATCGGCAGTCGTTCGAAAAGTCTTAGTGAACCAACCAACACCGCTAGCAGCAGCAGAAGTACCACTACGATAACTAAAAAACCGTTCGCAAGACAAAATAAAACTAAAAAAAAGAATAAAAAATCAAGGAAAAAAAAGTCGACTTCTGTGCTAAAAAGAAAATCAGATAGTCTCTCAAAAAGTAGTTTGGACTTTCTTCGTTCATTAAAGGCTATTTGAATAACTATAAAAATAATAATACTTCTACTTATACAATAATAATAATAATAATGGACAACTTGTTTTTGGATGTAACGGAACGTTATGTAGATGAGTCGAAAATTACTCAAATAGAATATCATTCGTTTTTACCATTCTCAACAACGGCATTGTCAAGAAATGATGAAATTCGCTTTTCTATTTCCGAGTCTGGATCGTATACCCTCCCTTCTCATTCTTTTTTGAACATTGAAGGGAAAATAACCAAAGGATCAGGGTCTTTAGGTGAGATACGATTCATCAACAACGGTCTGGCGCATCTGTTTTCAGAATGTCGTTATGAGATAAACAACACAGAAATTCAATCAGTTCGAAACCCTGGAATAACATCTACACTAAAGGGGTTATGTTCATATACAGAATCTGATAAAAATGCTCTCTTCAATGCTGCATGGGATATAACGGGGGATAATTGTGATGAGTTTGTAGAAAAAGGATTTTTTTCTGGATGTATCCCACTGAAACATTTATTCGGCTTCTGCGAAGACTATAAAAAAATCTTAATAAACACATCACAACAACTGATCTTAAACCGAGCATCTATTGATTTCGACAGTTTAGTAGCACATGGAGGTGGTAATGAAGAACAGTTGAAAAAACATGAAGGTTCTAAATTGGAAATTACCAAAATTGTATGGAAAATGCCATTGGTTAAAGTATCGGATGAGGAAAAACTGAAACTTTTAAAAGTAGTAGATAGCCAAAAGCCATTATCTCTGGCTTACCGCAATTGGCAACTATGTGAATATCCTGTTTTACCGACTAACACCTCACATTCGTGGAGCGTCCGTAGCTGTTCAAACATTGAACGTCCACGATATGCTATTATCGGGTTCCAGACTGATCGTAAGAACGGCTATAGTAAATCGTTATCTATGTTCGATCACTGTAATCTGAAAAATCTTAAAGTATACCTCAATACTGAAGCGTACCCATATGAAGATTTTCAAGCAGATTTCACGAATAGTAAGGTTGCTTTACTATACAATGCATATTGTAGTTTTCAAAAATCTTACTATGAAAGAGATTGGTCATCTCCACTAATGAGCAAACATGACTTTATGAATAAGACTCCTGTTGTGGTGATCGATATGAGCAGACAAGATGATAATATTAAATTATCAAACGTTGATATCCGTATTGAATTTGAAACAACGTCTGCCATTCCAGAAAAAACATCAGCATATTGTCTTATCTTACATGATCAAATTGCTAATTATAATCCGTTTACGGGGGATGTACGTAAATTATAAATGCTTGTATTACTTATATTTATTAATTTTTTTAGAAGATTTTAACTTAATAATTTGTATTATTGTATTATTCATTAAAATCTTATGTTTTAAATATATGCTCTAAAATAAAAGTTTTTTTACAAAAATATCTGCGTTTTTATTTATATTTTTTAGTAAAAACTATAAATGTACAGGCTGGTTAAAAGCAAAACCATCGTGTGAGACCGGTAAAACTTTCACTCGACATAGAGTTTCGATTACTTTTACTTTTTCACGAGACCAATAGCGGCTGGGGGAACCACTGAGAACTAGCTATAGGACCGGGGGAGGAGACGAGTGATAGTGAGGACTACGGAGGACTAGATATAGACCGGGAGAGGTAGAGGGGAAGTGAAAGTGAGGACTTTAATGTATTTTCAACGAACCATTATACTCTACTTCAGTCAGTTACTATGGTCAACCAGTGACTCTTAAAAGTGTTTATAACTAAACAGTTAAACTTATCTTTTAAAAAGTGTTTATTACTTCAGTGTCTATTTCATCTTCATTCTTTTTTTTATTGGCTCACGACACCCCATATATATATTATAATATATTGTAAATGTGTTAACGTACAGTATTTTTATTTCAGCAAACAATTCAAACTGACTTTAATTCCTCAAGTTCTACGAAAGTTGTTATCCATCGTTGGTAGCAAATTGGACAAATTCGAATGGAACAGGGGTGTGGACGAAAACGAAAGAAGTACTATTGGAACAGCAAACGTAGGTTCTAGTTTTATCAGTACTCTAAAAAAATGCATTAAGAGGATCGCATGCGGTCTTTGTTTAAGGAGTTTTAGTACAAGCAATATTTATAAAAATAAGGTTTTAATAACTTTTTGATCGTGTCGATTAATTTACCGGTTAATTCGTATAAGATTCGAGGTATTATTTTTATTTTAAACAATCTTTTCTATGAGTATAAGCCATTTTGGTTTATTTTAGACCAAAAAGCCAGACAAAATGTCCACTACATAGGATGGTCTGTAAAGAGATTCATTATGTATTCGAGTTCTTTGACAACTTAACTATATATTATCATGTAGGAAGCCGATTTTAATTTAAAAATTTCAGTTTCCTGTAATTAAATATAAATTAAAATGGCAATTTTTTCAATATTAAAACCCAATTTTTTATAGAACAAAAGTAATACATCAAAAATCGATTTCCTACATAATTTAGTAACCAATTGCCAAAGAACTCCCATCCTAAGTAGTCGACATTTGGTTTGGCTTTTTTGTATAAAACATAAAAAAACAGACCGCATGCAATCCCCTTAAACAAACAACACCTGCTTATCCGTGCATCTTCTAGGACCTAGGTTGTTATCGTCCTCTTCCCCTTTTCCACACACACACACACACAAATGGTGGTTTAGGCCAGGCAAAACTCCTTTTTCTCTCTCTCCACATTACTCTGTTGACTGACCACATTAACTGAACGAATTTGATAGTTGTTGCGTTACAACACAACAAAATCGCTTAAACATAAACGATTCAAATAATTTTAAATCATTAAAACCAGAGGACGATATATCAGGTTTTTTTTTTATTATTTCGCAGAGAATAGAAATATTATTTCTCGATTATTAAGTCGATTGTTTCTCCTGATTTACAGACTGTGGAGCACGTGATGACCTCACAAGAATTTGCATTATGGATGGATCGACTAAGTCGCGTCCTTTTCCCGGTGGCCTTTCTTCTATTTAATTGTATCTATTGGTTTTACGTTTATGTGTAAATCCACCTAAAAAATTGGGATTTTAACGACAAAAAGATAAACAGCCATGTTCATATTTCTTAAAATCGTATAAAAGGTAGAAAGACAATTACACATAAAGAACAACAGTATGTTTTTAACGAAAATTAGAAAATTAGTAATACAACTTTTATAACAATATATCTATCGTCGTTTTTCCCATTTAAATAATTTACTGCTTTTTTAGACTACTTATCTCATGTTTGATTACATTTTGAAATCGTTTTTTGCGAATTCATAGTCATAAACATGGACGGATGTACGCTCCTTGCCGTGGGCTTTATGGCTTCGGCACTCACTAAATCCTAAATTCAACTGCTAATTATAATACAGCCATAGCCGTCCGAAATTCACACTTATTCATTCATTAGTTCATTTTAATCATATTTTATATTGCATTTAACAGAAAACAGTTAGACTTAAATTTTTTAATATTAAATACTCGGTAATTATTAGCGTCTTGAATGGTTTATTCATATATTATCAGAGTATTTTTCTTAACCACATATATCTTTATGCGTTGTCCATTAAATGAAAACCGTACATCGCCGGACTGTCTAGGTTCATCATTATGGAACTTACTGGTATTATCATATAATAAGTAAAATGTGCAAACATTTTAGTAATAAGAAAAAAAGTAAACTAAATCCATGGACAATTTTTAATAAAACGAAAATGCAACAATCCATTATAATATGTAATAAAGTAGTTTATAAAGTATAGGGATTTATTGAATAAGCTAATGTATATGGCAAAAAACATATGTTATGGTACTAAAATTATTAATTCACGAAATAATTTAAAAATAGTTTGGAATCTAATCAAATATTATATTATATTATAGAAAAGTAGAAAAAAATGTTAGTGAAATAATAGATGACACAAGGAAGACTGTTGACCTTTCTCAAACTATTGTCATGATGCCCCTTTAAATCGCATAATGCGACTAGTAAATAAAAATAATATTAATTTATTTGTTAAAAACTCGTTAGAAGATTTTGTTAATTATTTAAATAATCCAACTGTGTAAATATTGTTTATCTTCATCTATTATTTTGTGTTGTTGAAATCCATTGTATTTGTCAGCTATTATGTTAATCTGTATACTTTTATTTTTATGTAAATTCTATGTTTATGTTCCTATTCTTCTCTTATGTGTAATTGGGTTTAAAAATACAATAAATAAATAAATAAATGTCTTTTCTTCAATGTCTAATAAGTAAGCATGCAGTTCCCAATACACGATCAATCAAGAATATCAATGTATTATTTTAACTTAAAAATATCTATTTGTATCATGACCCTTTTTTTTTGACATACGAAAACCCTTAAAAAGTAAAAAGTTTGTTTTTAATTAACTTTGAAATTTATAGAAAATACGTTACATTTTTTATGTAGCCTTTGCTACTAGGGAGGGTATTCTAGAGATGGGCTCTCCCTCCTTTAATTACACCTATGGATTTGTATGGAAAAAATCGCCTTCGATGATGTATCTAACCTATGTTTTCAAACAGGGTTTTGAACCCAATTTGTATTTGAACTTCACAGTGATAGTTTTCAAAACCGATTATGAGTCATTGAACAATTTACCAACACAACGTTAACCGCTATATAAACAGCTGTACAATGTATTGTACCTACGCTAGGAAATGTGTCAATATTTTTGTAATCTTCAGTATAAAAACTCTCATACATACATACATATGAATATCGTAAAAAGGCCTTTGAATAGTATGTTCTTTTTCGAATTCCAGCAAGCAAAATAATAATTTCAACCATTGCATCAGCCCCTAACCTAACCCAGCCGGTTGTTTTTTTTAATTGTTCTCAATTGGCAATGTAAAATATAAACAGATATTTTATCGAGCGTTTCAATTGAAATTCTATTAATTTGCTGATAAAACTAAATTGTTATTGTGTTTTCTGCTGTTGTTGTCGTTGTAACTGTTCTTATTTGTACACATTTTTTTATATGCGAAAATATTTCACTGAAAAACAACTTATTTTTTTTGTTCCACATAGGTCGGTACTATTAGTTTTTATAACTTTATGCGAATTGTTGTTTTCAATATTCCACAGTATTTTTTGACCCTGCATATTATTTTTCTGTTCGAATACATGTAAAAGCAATTTTCATAGATCAAATTGATTAACACAATACAGTATACCTTGGTAACCTGTACTTTAAGTATAATTTTAATTCCTAAAACTACAAATAAAGAATAAAGATTAATTAACCCCACTATTTTTCAAAACGAATATGCTTTGCTTAAAAGTTAATTTAATATAATATAAGTTGGCGCTTAATTATCAAAATGTAATCTATAATACGTGATAATTACGAAACGATTTAAAAGTATATATATATATATATATATATATATTTTATTAATTGAATACAGGGTGATCATATTATCGTGAACTATTGTATATTGTATTTATACAATGCAATTTAAATTTTTGTAATGGATTTTTCCTTTGAGCATATCCGTCGATAGCCATACTTAAGTTTAGGCTACTATTTGTTTTACCGACTATTAAAAGCAGTAGTTGTGAATGAATAAAATATTTATGTGCGCAAATCGATATCGATATCGTAAATAGTATACCTGATTAGATAACATATTGCGATAAACGCCTGTATATCTTGGTGGAAGTTAGTATTTGAGTAGAAAATAAAACACAACAATAATATGTTTAACACAATACTATTAAATATAAAAAACACACACAGTATAGAGAATAATATATATATACAACGTACGTTTCAATTATAACAGCAGCCGTAATAGAATGGTAAATCCAACACCTTAATACTATGTCTTATATACTATACAATCTAGGTTACAGTCGTAATTGGTCCTTGTATAAACAACTTAAATATTACTCATGGTTTCTTCAGTGTACACTTATAATACCATATAAGGTTATATAATATTTATTACTTATATTCCATGACCCAGATAAACAATATTAATTATATTCAATACACCCCCTTAATTAATATTCCCTTAAATTAACTTATTCTACTGTGATATCTTCTGTATTCCGATGCTTGATCGAATCATCCCAAATCTGTCCTTTGGAAGTGCTTTTGTAAAGATATCTGCCAACATTTCTTCTGTGTTTATGTATTGAACTTCGAATTGACCTTCTTCATATTTTTCACGAATGAAATGATATCGTACATCGATGTGCTTGGTTTTTCGATGAAACTCCGGATTTTTAACTAAACGAATGGTACTTTGATTATCAATGAATAATGTAGGTTTATCATACATATTATTATTAGTGAGTTCTCGTAAGAAACTTTTAAACCAAATTAGTCCTTTCGTAATGTCCGACGCTGCAATGAACTCCGCTTCCGTACTGCTAAGAGAGACCGTTGCTTGACGTTGAGCTTGCCAAGATATTGTAGATGAACCCAACATGAATAGATGTCCCGAAGTTGATCTCCTTGTTTCTAAATCTCCAGCATAATCAGAATCTGTAAATATTCTTAAATCTAAATTATTAACAGATTTATACACCAATCCATAATCAATTGTATGTTTAACGTAACGTATAATGCGTTTGACCATCGACCAATGAGCATTAGTTGGTTTTGTCAAAAATCGTGATGCAAAATTAACTGCAAATGCCAAATCTGGTCTTGTCAATTGTGACAGGAATAATAAACTTCCCACTGCTTCTCGATACGGTACTTGACCTTCTTTTAGTACTATCGAATCCGTGTGAACATCCAATGTCGTTGATTTATCAATGGGTATTGAGATATCCTTTGCATCTAACATGTTAAATCGTTTAATAATATTTCTAGAATAATTAGTTTGATTAATAAATAATGATCCATCATCTAATTTCTTAATTCCCATTCCTAGAAAATAATCTAAGTTACCATGTTTAACTTCAAATTCTTTTTCTAATTTAGACAATAATACCGGTATTTTTGTTTTATTGACTGACGCAATAAGACCATCATCAACAAAAATAGCTAAAATCAATTTTTTATTATTATCATGATTAGTGAAAACACACGAATCATATTTACTTTGATTTAAATTGAATTGCAAAAGGAAATTCTTAAACCGTGTATTCCAACACCGTGGAGATTGTTTTAATCCATATAACGACTTACGTAATTTGCAGACCCGTCCAGAATTGTCGTCATATCCGATCGGTTGTTCCATATACAGTTCGTCTTCTAACATACCATATAGAAATGCTGTACGAATGTCAAATTGGCATAATTCCAATTTCTGAGCCGCACTAATGACTAAAATTGTTCTAATAGATTCAAATCTAACTACAGGTGAAAATGTTTCGTTATAATTTATCCCATGTATCTGTCGAGACCCGTTAACAACTAATCGAGCCTTAAATCGATCAACCTGCCCGTTACCATTGTACTTGATTTTGTAAACCCATGAATTATTTAATACTTGCTTTCCTTCTGGAATTGGCACCAACGTCCAGGTGTCATTAGTATGCAATGAATTTATTTCGTCATCCATGGCTAAAATCCAATCATTTTTATTCTGACAGCTCACTGCACATATAATACCATATAAGGTTATATAATATTTATTACTTATATTCCATGACCCAAATAAACAATATTAATTATATTCAATACCCCCCCCCAAAAAATTAATGAAATCTCCGCCTATGAATTGTACCGTTTTTTTTAATCTAGGTATTCAAAACTTTAACTACACAATTTTTCCTGACCATCATCGACATAATTTCAAAACAGTTTAAAAATTTTCACTCATACAGTTAGGTCAAGATATTTTTACAATAAATTAATATTTTAATGCTATTAAGGTAATTAATTATTAATAAATGAGCAAATATAGAAACTACATTTACAATTTGTTTGGTAGGCTAATAATTATGTTTGTCAACATTTTAATAGTAATATACTGTTAGAAATTATTGCGATATACGCCTGTATATCTTGGTGGAAGTTAGTATTTAAGTAGAAAATAAAACACAACAATAATATGTTTAACACAATACTATTAAATATAAAAAACACACAGTATAGAGAATAATATATATATACAACGTACGTTTCAATTATAACAGCAGCCGTAATAGAATGGTAAAACCAACACCTTAATACTATGTCTTATATACTATACAATATAGGTTACAGTCGTAATTGGTCCTTGTATAAACAACTTAAATATTACTCATGGTTTCTTCAGTGTACACTTATAATACCATATAAGGTTATATAATATTTATTACTTATATTCCATGACCCAAATAAACAATATTAATTATATTCAATAGAAATTTAAACTAATACAGTTTTAAGTCTAGAATATTATATGATACTTGTATTGACACTCAAAGTGTAAAAATATTCAAACAATACAAAAATTCAAAAAAAAAAATAATTTAAACAATCTTAATTTTGTTTTTATGTAGTTGAAAATTTAAAATATTTAGCCAAATGAGCTATCAGTGTAGTGGTCATAAATACAGTACAGTTTATATGGACGTTGAAGACAGGATAATAAGTTATTGAATAAATAGACAACTGAATTACACTTGATATATAATTATAATGACACTTTTTTAAATAAAATTAAACAAAATATAAAGAGATTGGAGATGATACTACGATGTCTAACAGCAGGTAACCAGAATTACTGTATGGAAATCTAACTATTACACAAGTACTGGGTGGCGTTTATACGGTTAGTCTGATACAGAATATTCTTCCAGGGGTTTTGCATAAAATCCAATTAACGCCAACAACAAATATTCAAATATAGTGTCAAAAATCAGTCTATGGATCACAGTGGCCATGGAGAAATAAAAGATATGTCCATTTAATCTTCCTCTGGTCACATTCTAGCTGGAAAAAAAAAAACAAACGGTTAAATAATAGTAATAATAATTATAATATAAAACCAATTTTAAATGTTTTACTAATGTTATCGTTTGTTAATTGTGAAGTTAAATATAATGAAAATTGATAATGACATTTTTTTTTACCATTGAACTTCCAACTTTTTATACTATTTAATCTAAATTATCTATCAATAACACTTAGAAGAGTGATTTCATGAATAGACTATATTTGTAACCGGTATATATCAAGTGGACCTAGTTTGTTATCTCATACCAATGAAGCGTAAGATCTACAAGTAAATGCAATTTATCTTGTACAAAAAACTAACAATGTTAGAAAATGGTACTTCATAACTTCATAAACAGTTTTTGCAGTGATTCTAATTTCTTGTACTCAACATTTGTATTAAATATGAGTCTGACAGATTTAGTTTTCACACAGAATACGTAACTAAATATAATAGTTATTAAATTTGACAAAAAGTCATTTTAGAAAAATCGGTGACTTAAGTCGTTTTTGAAATGACCGATTCATTTTAATATTTTCTAACTTTGCTGGCTTACACTGTGCTTGGTTTGGACTGTACTGGCTTGAAAATACTAACTACCGATTTGCATCGAAGCGTTTCTTCGAAAGTGATTTTATCACTTTCAGATTTAAAAATTCCTGTAAACCTGTGACCTCCCTGTCCCCACTATACCCCGACCCCACTATGCTCCGTTTCAACTATAGCCCGACCCCACTGTACTGGTTTTTTGGTGTTTGATTTTATTATGTTCCTTCCTGATAAATTCCTGCGGGTGCCCATGTATTCAGTTTTCAATGTCACCGAAGCCTTTTGACCGGCCAGCCTCTTTCTTCTAAAGGTGGGTTTACACGTAACAACTTATTGTACGTTTTATTGGATACGACAAATCGTATCAAGTAGTTCGCTGATGGCTTGCACTTGAAGAAAATATCTGGAATTTGCGTTCAGCTTTCTGATGGGAAACCTTAGTGTATCCTAAGTGGAGGGTGGGAAGAATTGTCAGAATAATAGTAATAATGTGTATAATAATAATATATAATGTGTTTTAACTCAGATAAATGACGTCATCGTACGACAAAATAATAGTCGCGGATCACCTATCTTGTTATGTGGTCCATTAAGTCCATTAGAAAAGTCGAGGGTAGTTCTATTATTATAGAAAATGAAATACAATAAGGTTCTAAAAATAGTGAAGGGAGGAAAAAGAGACAACTTATCATTGATTTCATTCAAACGATGCACGTTGTCTTGAGAGGTATCACAATCTGGGCGTTATACGTGAGTACATATTTTATAGAAAATTGCATTTTTATTTTTTAACTCAAAACATTATTAACAATTAAATAGCCGTTAATTAAAAAAAAAACGTATATAATGTCATTCATTGTTGTTTTATATTTGAAGGATAAAGGAAAAAAAAACAGGTAGTCACATTTTAAAAATGAACCTTTTGTTGTTATAAAATTAGTTTTCATACGAAACGAATCTGGTCTTAATTTTTAAACATTTTTTAGTATTATTTAAGTTATGTTTTTCTTTGATAAAAAAAGTGACTTACTCATTATTTCCATGAACCCTTCATTTTGTATAATATCAGTTAGAAATATTGAAGTTCATCGTTTAGAGTTTAGTAGTCTAAGTCATTAAGATACATTTTAATAAATATAATGTTATCTGTTTGATTGAGAAAAATGACCATAGGCGAAAATCCCAAGCTTGTTATGAGCACTCCCAGATATTTATCTGAGCGCACGGCATGGCAGTGCGCCAGGCCAAGTTCCAACAATGCCAGTGTATCTTTACATGAACCAATTCACCCAGTTTTTCTAATACACATATCTCTGTTTCCTCCACGATTAAAGATAATATTATCTTATTATAATATTATCTTTAATCGTAGTTTCCTCTTAAGAGTAGCTTATGAAATTTGAAACATAGATTAAACTCAAGTAGCTTAACATACTGTAAAAATATGAGCACTTAATAGTAAGCTTTTTCAAAAGGGGAGAATTTCAAAGTTTTCATTTTTGTTACTGACTCACTCGCTCATCATCAAAATTACAAAACACTACCCGTATAGGTAGAAACGAGAAATTTGGCACAAATGCAGGTCTTATAGAGTAACTGAAGTAAAAAATCTGAAAGTTGCAATTTTCTCAAAATTAATTCCGCTATAGGGAGTATGCTAAATGCACGATGTGACGCGCATGAATATTGCTTGATTAGATTAGCACGTTTTATTAAATTTAATAATCACAGATTCCCGCGCCGTTGAAACAAACGTTCTCTTTTTGTGTTACAATTTGTCAATAAGCAATTGTTTGTAATTGGCAATAAATACTTATCAAACCTAATGTTTTTGTAATTTTATTTTATTAATCGGCCATTAAATACAGAATATTTGAATAATCGTAATAATATCATTATTTAATTAAGTCTGTATACTCTATACCCGTGTTATTCTTCATCGATAAATTCGTTCATTCGTTCTAAGTAAAAAAAAAATTGCAAGTGCCGGTTTTCTAAGAAAAATTGTATCAAGCAAAATCTTCGAGACAGCCGAGTGAATCAAACGTGCAGCTCTCTTCCCAATGTTTAAAATGCCTCGTAAAAAATTACCACTTCGCCCACGACGCTGAAGCCAACAGAAAGGAATGATATCTCCAACAAAGCCCTAACAGTGAAAAAGGGCCAAGACCTCCTCCCAAAAAAGTTAGTCTATCAAAGTTAGTGATACCTACATTGTGGCAAAGTCTGCTATTTCTTTAGTTAGTTCATACCCTCACTTCACTCCTACTTTCATGAACAGCACTGCACCAAAACACATCATTTTAGGTTAGAATTGTATTCTCAATTCATTGGTGTCTTTAGAATTATTTGATATTAATTTATGTGTCGCCTGCCTTATGTGGCCACCCTGTGAACGTATGTGTGGCCAGATACCAAAACCATTTTTACATATCCATTCAACAAGATTTTTTCTCCTGATTTAAAATCCAAAATTATTTTTTTACAAAACCATTTTTTAATGAGATATGAGTTTTATTTTAAATAATTAAAAAAAAAAAAGAATATCATTTATTGTAATCATAGAGCATATATTTATCGAGTTCCATACATTTTAAGTTGGTATAGCTATAACGATAGAAAATTTAATTATTGGTTAATCGTAGATGTTTTGGCCTTACACTGACTTTAAGTCCGGATGTACAAGATGATTCATTTTAGGTAGGACACTAATTTTCTCGGAAAATATGAACATTTAAAAATCAAATAATTTCCTATACTTTTAGGTACATATTGTACTACATTTTTCAATTCTGTGAAAATTTGTATCTCTAACCCTTATACAAAAAATAAAGGGTAGGACATAACTTTTTCAAATGGCAACATATGGTTCAAATTCCATAAATATGTAGACAAAAATTTTAAAAAAAAATGTTATTGTTTGAATTTTTAATTTTTATCCATTTGTTCGCTTAAGAATTGTTATGACTTTGTAAAGATTAAAATTTTTGATTATATTTCTTAATATTTTCATTCTGTTCAACAAAGACAAGTAGTTTTATTACACCAGTCATCACATAAAATAATAATTTAGTAGATAAGATCCGCTGGTCAACCATTATCTCAAAACATTTATAAATAAGAATTTTATGGACTACCGGTCTTTGGGACCCCGAATATCTATGACAATATTTAATAGTAAATGTAATATCTTTACAAAGTAAACAATAACATATTTAAAAATGTTTTGCCTACAAGTTTTATGAACTGAAATCATATGTTGTTATTTGAAAAAGTGAACTTGGACCCTTTTTATCGTATACGGGATAGAGATTCAAAGTATTGAAAAATATAGTACAAAGTGTATGTAAAAAAATAGGAAAAAAAAATAATATTCAGAATATTAATATTTTCGGAGAAAACTAGTGACTTGCCCAAAATGAATCACCCTGTATATGCTTTAAAATTACCAAAATATACATGCATTTATGAGCTCAAAATGAGGGACTGTATATAGCTGGGGCGGACATCTTCTGTTTCGCAGTACTGCAGAAATCTGATCCAAAACGTTTATGATTTAGTAACAAACTTGACACCTTATGTCATTTCACTACGCCAAAAATGTTGACTAGACTTGTCCGCGCAGTGTAGTTAATACGAATTTGTAATAATTAGTACTTAATAAGCATTCGAAATTGGTAACGTGCAACTAATAATAATAGTTATATTTTGTAGTTATTTCCCAACTCCTGATTATTACTTATTAATAATGAACTGTCATTTTGTTTTCAATCCACGCAGGCGTTAGTAGCGTGTGTGTCAATCGCATGTCTATCGACAGTCGATAGGTTAAAATGGAAGTGGGACTTCGTCCAAAGGTCGTACGGTTTGATGGAATCGTTTGGCAGTCAACCGAGAAAACGTTATCCAGAAATGGTGGCAGTACAGTCCAATGGAGTGTGTAATTGCAATACCAAACATCATATAAGACAGCTGGAGGCCAATCACTACCCCCCCGTGCTTCCAACGGTCACATGCCACGGCAGCCAGTGGTGCCGGCCAATACTATACCCAGTCCCAGTACTTGTCAAGAAAGATGACAAGGGTATGTCGTATAACGATAGTCAAAAAGACATGCTACCCAACTTCTTGAAAGAAAAATGGCAGTTCATCGAAATCAACCTAACGGTGGCCTGTACTTGTCCGAGTTACTAACACCTTCAGCATACGCCTACTGTCGTTTTTAAAATTTTAAATTTCGCAACTATATAAGTACAACAATAGTTAACAAAGTGATACACTTTTCAACGCTTCCGGCGCGCGTGTTTAACCCTAATCAATAATTATTGAATTAAAATCAATCGTTCTGTACGCTCATTTCAATTAAATAGATAGTCGAGTTGATCAAATTAATTTAAATAGATTTGTGAAAAATATACGAATATTGTATCTGGACCATTTATTTTATTTATTATGTTTATGTGTGTAGAAATCTCGCCATAGTGAAAAGTAAAAACATGAAAATTTAAAAATTTTCCTTTGTTTTTTTTACACAACTTTTAATCACCGGCATAAATGTTACACTGAATATTTTGATTAAGGGGATTGCATGCGATTGGTTTTTAAGGAGTTTTGTATAGGCAATATTTAAGAAGAATGTGGTTTTAATAAATTTCCATCATGTCAATTAATTTACCGGTTAATTTGTAAGTTGGTACTTTGGGGGTGGGGGGGGGGGGGTAAAAGTTGAAAAAGTTTACTTCTTCACAGACGAAATTTGAAAAAACAAAAAAAAAACCGTACGAGTTTTTAAGTTAGAACTTTTACTGGCTATAATTTCGAGAAAAAGAGTCGGATCGAGTTGAAATGTATAAGGAATAATTATTTGGTATGCCCGCGTAATTACCGATTTGCATAGAAGCGTTTTTTCGAAAGTGATTTTATCACTTTCAGATTTAAAAATTCCTGTAAACCTGTGACCTCCCCGTCCCCACTATGCTCCGACCCAACTATGCTCCGTCCCCACTGTACTGGTTTTTTTTTTTGATTATATTATTATTTAGTCTTACACAAGGCCCGTTTACTGTCGTAAAATCTGAGGGGGCTATATACATGGTGTACCAAAACAAACGCTTTTAAATTGGCTAAAAAGAACTTAAACATTTTCAGTATGACCTCCGGTTTACGTATGAAAAACAAGATCATTCAAATGACCCTCCCCTGGTTTCAGCAGGACGCCAATATTTCTTAGACATAATATAAAATTTCAAGGTTGTACGGTAATTTCAAAGGACTGTAATAGGCAATTTGTTTTACATATACAACACGGTGATTAGATTATCGAAAACTACTATTGAAAAATAACCGAATACATAAATCTTAACCACTAGCCAGCTCTCTAATTGTTACAGATATAACTTAATAACTTAAGAATATAATCATGCACTTAAAAACACTAGTTATATTTACAATAATCCAAATCTAGTAGGATTCGGTAGTAGGTTGACGGTAGATCGGTAGAAATGTACAGCTGTGTCGGTGAAAACTTGAGACGGTCGAATATTACAACTCCAAACTTGATTCGAGGAAGTAAAACTTGAAAAGCGGTTGGGTTAAAAAAATCTAAAAGAAAAACGAAACGGTGTAATTCATAACAACAAAAGAAAACGATGCAGTCGGTACGGTATATTGTACAATCAGTACCGATAGACAATGTGGTAGTGTGGGGTTGCGGCTGCCGAGATAAAGCTCAAACAAGGGTCATATGTGTAATTGTTTTATTTAACTAGATGAATAGTAAAAAAAATCATTTTTTTCAAACTAATTATGATCATTTTTAATGAAAAATATCAGATATTTTACACAGTTTTTTTATTTAAGAGTGTCCTACTAAACTTGTGTAGTACTAAACTTTACCCATTTTAAAAAGCAAGGCGCAAATTATTCAGGCCACAATCAATAACGTATCACAATAAAAACAGTAAATCATGTGGTAAACTATGATCAACTAAATAAATGCATTTTGGGCTCAAACCGCAGAACTGTTAGCATCGATCGGCTATCAGCTGTAGGTGGTAAGTTAAATACGGTTAGGTTATGTCGCCGGCGTTACGGTCTCGGCCAGCCTCGGCACTCGTCGGACGGCAACGGCATGGTCTGCGGCTAGTCAGCACGCCGTCGGCGGCGCCGGAGCGTCTGCGGCGTCTAGTTCCTTTGCCGTCATCGGCGACGGCGGGGTTGTGTGCGTTTAGTCCCTCCGCCTTCGGCGTCGGTGTTTGTGGTGGATAGCTTCGGATAGACAATCTATGGCTAATTGTAAATCGAACCAGGCGGATTTAACATGTTATCGGCGCGGCGGCTGTAATAGTGAATATTTTTTATCATCAGCACAGAAGTGTAAATTTTTTAGTAGGAATTATTTCATTAATTATTTTAATATGAGTGAAATTACACTGATGACGGGTTGCACCGGATATTTACATAGAGATAAACTCGATTAACTGCAGTTAAAATAAATTCTGTTGCATAAACCATGTTTTAAATGTTATCTGTTGTTAAAAATGTACTTTATCACGAGTTAAATTGGAGGGTAATTTATCGCTGTGTAAAAATGTACGTATAGTTAAATTTTGTTTGCAATGTTTTGCGTTAAAATGGTGATAATGGAAATGTGCGTTCAGTGGAAATCAGTGTATCATTGATTAGTCCCAGTATGATTATAACATTAACTCCTACTGCTGATACCATTTAATCGTTAACCAGTACACTGGTAATAACCTGAATATAAAACAACAAGTTTAACAAAAGTTAGTTTATTACGGTGGTAAATAATTGTCCAATAGATAATAACAAGTTTGGTGCAACCGGTATGAGTCCTGCAAAAAAAAAAAAAAACAGCATGACATCACACTATTAAGTGATTCAAGCCAAAGGTTAGTTTAATATTTATTATGTGAAATAGTATTTTATTAATAAAATAATAATATCATTGTTAGTTTTATAATTTAATTTTTGGGCACAAAATCCCTGTTACACCATAACAGGGATTTTGTGCCCAAAAATATAATATTTAATAGTAAATTTTACGTTTTTTGTAAAAAAAAAAAAATACAAATAAAATACCGTGTGACGTACAGATTTAAAGTATTGATCACGGCCGGACGCGCCATACGCAATATTTGAGTATTTTTGTGTATGATAGATGTTCATAAGATACAGAATATATATATCAAAGTCCTTTATCTAAAAAACGAATAATGATAGTTGTTTGTTATTATTATTATATTATTAATTATTGATGTATATAGAGATAAATACTAAATTATTATTGTTTGGTTATCATGTAAATAACACATATTTATTTAATTATTTCCACTTGGCTTATTTTTTTAATTTTGAACATAGTTGGAAAAATAACATAAAATATAGAACAATTAAAAGTAATTGTGTGTTATACTTCTAGTTGTTTTAGAAATGTTTAAACGATTTTTGCTTATTTTGCCAAAAGTGTTGATAATTAGTTTTGAAAATGAGCTAATCATACTTTATTCATCGACTAATTTGAATTCGATTTTATTTTTGGCGAAAAAGAATCTCTACCGTAACAAGTGTTTTTAATGTCTGGTTATTGGTGACAGTGATATCGACGGGGGTCAATATTACCAATTATTTAAAATTATTGTATTTTTATTGAAATCTCGCCGAGGAACTGTCTATAAAAACAGAACGAATGACGATCTTAAATTAAAATATTTACAAAGTCATAAGTTGCAAACCAATTATTAAAAGTTAAAAATTCAAACGACAATATTTAAATATTTAATTTTTAACTACAATCAGATAGTTTTAAGTAAATACTTAAAACTATGTGTTTTCATTAAAAAAAAAACAAAGTTGTGATTTTAACAAATTATGATTTTAATATATTTATTTACGCTGGAAGTAAATAAAATGTTATAAATGATTTTATAACATAGTATTATTTAAGACTAAACTACTTAATAAATAATTGCTTCATGTGATTTTTTCGGTTGTAGGCTTGGTGCCAATTCAATCATATTAGGTTTACATTTAGAAACTTTTAATGAACTACAAGTGCAGCACTGAACTTATCCGTTAGTGAATTTCTCAATTTTCTTAGTAAGCAATTGGAATACATTAGGGTAGGGGTATTGCTTTACTCTTATCGAAGTCAAGATATTTTTCATAAAACTATATTGTGCTTATGACACAGTAAGTTTAACTTGGTTAAAATTATACGATCTTGTAACATAATGATAATTGTAATATTAATCACAATATATGATTTTATAATAATGGTCTTAAACTTCATTATGAAAATACTACGTTACTATGTTTAATAATTAAAGATAAAAACCAATAAATGAACAACAACAAAATATTCGTTTACACGTATAATTGCAATCAGTGTATAGATAATATAGTGGTATTGTCATTGAAAACCTAATTAAGTAAATTATAAATTAACCCAAAACTGTAGGCAGTTATTTTTTTATTTTAAAAATATTCAAAAATATACTGGATATTTTTATGTCAAAGCAGTAGCACAACCAGAAATGTCCATTGGGGAGGTCCAAAGTACGGTTTTTAGGTATAAGGTCCATGTGTAATATAAGAAAATGACATTATGTGATAACGATTTGTTATCTCCCGCAAAGCAGGCCAAAACAAAATTATTATACTGCCAAAATGAATAAATATTGTTTACTCTAAAGTATAATTAGATCATAACTAAAATTACCTTACCCAATTTTCCACTTAAGAAATACTCAAGGGGAGGGGGGCCCGAGGACCCCCCCCTTGGTTGCGCCACTGTGCCAAAGAGTCAAGGGCGAGAAATTAAATCAACTAACACCGATGACTAACTAATATCACTATGGTTCTTACACAAAAGATCTATCTAAAAAGAAATATAATTTAATTTAATTTAAAAAACTAGACGAAATAGTTGAGCATTCTTAAGATAAGAAAGATAAGCCAAATCGCAAAACAAACTATCCATTTTCATAAAAAAATACAACATTATAAAGAAATATACTGTTATATTCATCCATTACTGTTCTATTCATTCATTAGACAATACATAATATGATGCATAATTAGAATCCTCTTATCGAGTGTGTTATAAAAAATGTACAAGGGGGGTTATTAGAATACTATTTTTCAAGTCCCGTAATTTAAATATGTGTATTTACTTAAATATACTAAGTCTCGTCTGACCATAGAAACGGGTACCGCCGCCAAAAAATAATTTACTTAGCGGAAAGGATGACGGATGTGTTATATATTGTGCAGGGGGTTTATTAGATAATATTATACAAGTTGCGTCATTTAAATATGTATATTTATTTAATTATACTAAGTCTCGTTAGACTATAGAATAAAATATGTGATTTATAAAAATATTTTTTTTTGTCCCAGTGGCAACACTGCCTTATGGACAAATTTCCATTCCGTACCGGGTTTTATATATACCCCAAGAACCAATTAACTGGGTGCTAACTGCCATAAAAAATAAAATTTAATCTATTTTCAAGGGCCACACACTTGTGGATGATGACCAATTATTGTTTTAATGGCGAAATGAAAACTTTCAACAACATTTTTGGTTTTTTTGTTAAACCCATACACAGAAAACCCATTCGGCTGAACAAAATTCATCCCAAATCTTTGGAAATAACTAAATAGACTTCTAAAGGTTTGTTATACTTGCAAATTTCTTGCCAATTCTATTATTGCCCTCTTTCAATCGGTTATAATGAAATCATTTGGGTGCCCAACCTGTAACCTGTCAGGTAAATGAGTTACCATGCCATGTACTGTTGTATGTATATTATTATTACTATTAGCGTTTTTATAACTATTAATCTTTTTTAGATAAAACAAAATTACCATTCTCAAGACTATTGCTATATTCGTGATGTTCCTATCCTGTGTGGGCTAGACTGATTATAGTGTAACCATCAACCCTTAATTGAGCCTCTGGTATACCCTTCTGACTGCATTTCGTAATGCAGCTTCGTAATCTATTACAGCTGGGAGGTTTCCCCTATTTACCACTTGAAATTGCAGTTCCTCTTTTAAAAATTGTAACTGTCTAATATATTATGTGTTTTGTGTACATCGATTTAACAATCCATATACAATTGGAACTGATTAAAAGAAAGGAATAATATATAGTTTTATAAACTATTGTTAACTATAGAACTCGACACTTAACATTCATGGATAATTGACAACACTTTTTGTCCTTGATATTATTATAAAGGGTCATGCAAAAAAGGGCCAGTGTATTTACTTACAATTTAATTTAAATGTATAGATGAAATGTACCTAAGATACGGTGGTGTCAATTTTGTAATATGTCAAGAGTAGTCACCGCGTATTCAGCGAGATTACGGCCAGTATGTCTCGCATAATTATATATTATTTGTTTTTATTAAAGTCCTTTTTTTATAATATCTGAGCGCCTTCGCGTGAGTATGGTTACTGCTCTCGTTCCGTACTCTGCCAGACGCAAAGGTTTCAAACTAATGCTTAATTATTTTCGTCCCTTTGAATTTGACATGCCGATGGAAAATGTTTACCGCGACGGTCTTTGGTCAATTACAGCGTGCAACTTCACTCTCGTAGTATACCGTGTCATGTCCATCCACTCACTATTTTGTTTCCACTAAATAATTAAATCACTTCCGACGGTTGCAATATACCGTATAACCGTCTAAGATCAAAGTGCGTGTAGCCTTTCGGAGATAAAATTATTCTATACACTGAAGTTTTGCGGAGGTACGCGGCGGCAATTATTGCGTTCCGTAGAATCCCGGGGTTGTTAGTTTTCACCCCCCTGCGTGTCTGGCCTGTACCCTGTCATCAACCCGGATATTGCAGGAAATGCTGCCGTAAGTGCTTTTCGTAAAATCCCGGGGTTGTGGTCTTCACCCCCTCGCGTGTCTGGTCTGTACTATAACTACAAACAAAATGGTTTTATGATGTCAAAAACATTTTTCACGTATAATCAATAATATTGGAAATAATGTTCAATTTTAATAATTAAGTTACTTTTACAGCATTTTCATTGGTATTCGTGTACTGAAGGTACACTACAGAACACATACATATATTGTTGTATATTATACAACATGTGTACAATTTTTGTTTTCTTGCTATACCGAATAATTGATAACATATAATACGTAGAAAGGATTTGTCGAATAACCTATTTAACCTAAGAATACCTATTTCGTGTGTTTTTAGTTTAACTAATAGTGATGAGCTACTGTATAGTTCAGAATTTTTTTTTTAGAACACAAAAAAAAAACTATGGCATATTTTTCGCCGAATCTGCATCTAGCCTCAGAATATTACTTTAGTAGGGCTAGTTATTTTTTAAACAAACTCAAAAATAGTTTTAAGAAGCTCTGTTACTAAGCGTGTTACTTACGTTTGACTAATTTTATAAAATAGTGCTTTTTTGTTGTATCTATTTTGCTTGTTGAACAGAACTATGTAGTTACAGAATTAATGTAAAATTTCAAGTTTCCTTAAGTGTATACAAAAAAGTAATTTAGGAAGTTTTGGTTTTATCAATTACTTCCTGTTTGTTTTTTCAAAACAAACAAACGTACTAGAACAATTCTGAGGCCAGACAATTTTTTATAAAATGCACTTGATATTTTGAGTTTTGTTTATAAAGAACGTAAAATATTGTTGTAACGTTTTTGAGTATATTTTATTGATACGCCTCGTTTTGGAAATTAATACATTAAACTAATATTATAAAGTGACCACACATTTACGTTAATTAGGATAAAAATAAGTGAATCGTCTATTTGGTTAGCTGTTGTCCCGTCCAGTGATTCCCAAGTGACCTTATGTATGTATGTACATATTATGTATTGTGCGGGAATATTGTTATGCTACTATCATATTTTTCTTATTATTAATATCACCCTAAGCCCATTTCTATTGCTTGCCTCGTGTATACTTTCACTTCCCATCATTGGAATAAAATATTATACCCTTCCGCACTTGGCATTTAGGTCACCAACCACCAATTTGATTACATTCCCTGGCAGATTATCATAAGTTTGTGTCAGGTCCTCGTGGAAAAGTCCTTGACGTTTTTAATTATTTTTTTTATAGCTGAAGCGTATAGAAATAAAATGTTGAAGTTATTAAACATAGTTATACCTACGCAAGTGCAACTGACATTTTTATTGTCACCGGGTGGTCTTTTTAATCAGACTTGTGCCCACTTACAATGAGGGTTTATTTATCGCATAGATTGATTGGTACCCGATAGGTCTGACCGCCTAGTGAACACGGCACGCTAAGCTTCGACGCCGAAAATAGCTGGAAAAATATTCGTAAGCAAACAATGTTTACCAAACTTGTTGAACTAAATTTTAGTTTGTAAAATAATTCACCAAACACTTGTGTAAAATGTAGATGATAGGACACAGATAATAGAACAACAAGTTTGTTAGTTAGAAATTACATTAAGTGTTTGTTACGATATTTATAAATATTCAATGTGAAATATTCCTTGTGCAAGGAACGGCACACATCTAAGTGATGGTAAAAAATACTCATAAACCTGATGGAGCATGTCGACCGTAATCAAATTGATGGCGTCTAAAAAGCACACATCAATATGCGTACATTATAATGTATTTTGTTCGTTGATTTATGTTTTGGATACCTTTTATATCGATTTCAATGGTTTTAGTACTGTTGTGAAAACACCTACAGTGTAGTTGAAAATGTATTTTGTGGTTTTCTTTTATTATTCCTGGGCCTACTCTATTTTGATTTCTGGTTATTTGTTGAGATCATTGAAGATAATAATATTTTAATTTGTGTGAGTTGTGACGTGTTGTGTAAATTGTGTATCGTATTTGAAGTTATAGACCCATGGTGGTTAAAAGGAGTTTCTTCACATGATGCATTTATTAGTTCAATTCCAATTTCTGTGACGTATAGTTTTCTTCCTGTATAAATAGGTATAATGTTTTTTTGGTTTTTAAAAGGATGTTGGCGAGTTAGGGAAAATAGCACAAATAATACATTAGTGATTGTTTCATTCTTCTTAACCACAATGGACTTGTATGAAAACCTACAATTGATAATTTTGTTCAATGATTCCAAACAGTTTCATTATGTTTACACACATTCGGAATCAAGCCGATACATCGGACCCCCTTCATACATGTTGAAATATGATAACTGTACTTAATATATCTTTGTACAGTTCTTTTATATCTAATAAAAAAAAAATATACTAGAAAACCTTTAACTCGTATGGTGAATTCTGATTAATTTAATAAAGTACTCAAACTGGAAAACCAATTTCATACTACACCAAGCGATGCGATTATATGAATGTATAATGTAATTAGTATTATAGATATTGATGATTTTAATGTAATTGCGTTGTGGACATTATTGAAAACAAATTATTCTTGTGTATAATCTGAATGCTAATACAGCTTGGAATTATACAATAATAATTGTTTATCATTTTTCCCCGTTTTAGTTTATATTCAGTACAATGTATAACTGAGCGTTTATAAAGGTTTACGGAGCCATGTATGCTCTCTTTTTTACAAAATTAAAAATGTACATTAACTAGTTATATGGCCAATATTTTAAAGAAACAAATGCATTTCGAAATTCTTATATGTCTAGACAATCAGTATAATGTTTAGATATATCATATACCTATTATTTTTTTTATATCAAACATGGCTAAGCCTTGCAGCATAGATTGTAAATATTCTTTAATAAAAAAAAATATATATATATAAAGATTAGGACGAAATAAGTATTTGTAATTGTACATGAATCCGGTATAAATAATGAAAATGTTATTTGCTATACAACAGATTAAACAGTATTATAAAGTTAAATGAAGGTTATATGTACTTTATGTTATTTATGTAAAATAATTTACCTGTGACTTTTTTTACTTCAACTTAACGTATAATTTACCAAAATTATAAACGATTTTAATAACCAATACACTAATAAGCTGATCATACCTTTTTTTTATTCGTTTATTTACTATGATAGTTTTTAAACTCTAAAGGTACAGAACGTTTTATGAAGTCTTGATTGTTGACATATTCCTAATGAAATTACTATTTTAAGTAAAGTGAACCTTACAATTCTCATCTCAAGTAATTGTATGGGTACACTTTAAACGAATATGATAATAAAGTCATCGGAAGATATTTTTTATTTAGTACAGGTGTCCCCTGGCTTTTGTGGTTCACCCCGGGGGGATCGCCTACGGACCGACTAGTAGACGGATCCTGTAATAAATAAATATATATATATATATATATATATATATGTTTTTTTTTTAATTTAATAATTAATCGAAATACTTAATACTTTAATAAAAAAAAATTAAAAAATATCTAAATGACTTAATACCAAATTCGATTTAAATGTATATTTATTACTCGTATGGTGTACACTATACATGCACATTAAAGAAACAGATTGACCAAAAAAAAAATGTCATTTAAATATTTTTAGTATTTTATAACAAGTTTCACAGGCCATTTTGAGAATTCTTCCCACCTAATTGTGTTTCTAAACAAGCACAAGAAGACAGTAGACCGTCGGTATTTCGAATTTAGATAGATTTATCAAAATAAAAAGTAAAATTATTGGCAATTTCCTGTGTATATAATAATAAAATGTTTAAATTGTTCGTAGTGATAGATATTTCCGTATAATTTATAATAAAATAATAATAAGCAAAATATTGATTTTATTGAATAAAAAAGTATAGTTTTACACTGTAACTATGTATAAATATAAATTCTATAATTTATATTTATACAGCGTGTCCCACAAAGATACGACAAATTAAATCACTTTTGTTCTAGTTAATATTTTTAATATATTTTTTTAAATTAATTTATACTCATTTGCGCTAAAAGCACCGCGTTTTTTTATTGCACTTACCTATTTAATTTTTTTAAACTATTTAAATTTTTTTTCAATATAAGCATTTTATTAAGAATAATTTTTCAAAAATAATTTGTGAAAAAAATTAGTATATTTATTCATCCATTAAAAAGTTATATGAATTTAAAAGTTAGGAAAATTTGATTTCACATTTAATGCGGCGGCCATTTAACCATGTTATTAAATAACAATTATTCATGTTCACATTTTTCCAAGTTTTTTTTTTTTTTTACTGATTATAATGATACCTACAACATACAATATTATTGATATAAGTCGAAGACTCAAAACTGAAGTTGGTCGGTCTTGCCGGAGCCGCCAGTGGAGCCGTCCACTCTGTCGTTGCTGCTGGCCGAATCTCGGGTCATTGTGGTCGTTTTGGTGCGTTTGAACGATGAGCCCTTGTGTCGCTTGGACTACCTGATGTCCACCTGGAGCTTGTGTCGGTTGTTCTGAGTCAGCGCCACCTAAGCCCATCGTCTCAGTCGGCACCTGGGGGCCACGTAAATCCGCAAGTAGGTGATACTCATCACCACCAGCGGTATGTAGAACGACCCCACGGACGAGTATATCACCTACCGGAATGAATGATCAGCTGGCACAGAGTGCATTCGTCGAACGCTTCCGGCCAGTCGTTGGCGTCGGCAAGCTGATGATGGCACTGAGCAGCCACACCAACGCCACTGTTCAGAAAACACAACGTGACGAGCCAGCCAGCTAGTCGGCAACGTCGTCTGCATCCTGTGGCTGCCGTGCGACGTACTGTACTGCACCGAGTCTATACTTAACCTATGCACCACCGGTACCGTGCCATCACCCAGCCGATAGCGTACGCTCAGGAGCGCACCGTGTCCCGAGCGCTCTGGACAGTGGCGTTGGTGTGGGTACTCAGTGTAACCATTAGCTTGCCACCGCTGATCGGCTGAATGCGTTCAACAAATGCACTCTTTGTAAGGTGACCAAAAATTCCGGTTACTTGGTGTACTCGTCCGAGGGCTCGTTTTGCATACTAGTGATGGTGAAGAGCATCACCTTACTTACGGATATACGTGGCAACCAAGCGTCGGCTGAGACGACGGGCCCGGGTGGCGCTGCCTCAGGACAGCCGACATTAGATCCAGGTGGGAACTGGGTCGTCCAAGCAACACAAGGGTGTGTCGACCAAGTACACGAAAACTATCACAATGACTGGAGATTCGGCCAGCAGCAGCGACATAGTGGACGGCTCCACTGACAACTCCGGCAAGACTGACCAACAAACCTCGTCGGGCGGCTGCAAGCAAGTCAAAGAACTGCTCGAGAACAAATAGTGCATATCGCTATCAAAGGAACGGAAAGCGGCCAAAATGTTGGCATCATCATGGGCTTGTTCGTCGTCTGTTGGCTGCTGTTCTTCTGACCTATCTAACCTATCTGACCTATTTTGACCTATCGGTAATAAAGGTTTTTTTTGTCATATACTACCTTGTCTTAATTTATACCGATACCGAAATCGAATTTTCACTGAACAATTGTAATTGAAGTGTTCTTTCTTTTTTATAATATCCTTAAACAATTTTTTTTCAACATTTCAATTAGCCAAAAATTGAAAGACACATAAAATTTTTTATAAATTTCATTAAATTTTTATGCTGACTGAAGTTCAAAATAAAAATAAAAAAATGTTGAACCGAACTTTTTATATACGTCTTTTAATAAAGTTTTAAAGCAGCATGTAATGGAACGATTGCGATTCGTATGATAAGAATTTATTATTATTATGATTGTTGGCGGCGAAATTTGAATGTCACGCCAGCCAGGTATCATCCGACAATCTCTGCCGCCTGTTTCCCTCCGCTACAATCAGGTCGATCAACGGACACCCGTCGCCAGCACATGACACGGCCATATCATGTGTTGACCGTACCGCTCTTACAATACTTTGTAACTTTTTATTATACGCAGGTATGTATATTACAAATTAAATTTATTTTATCTTATTAAATAACCGATAAAGTGGGTTAATTGTATAGTGAGGTTAATGTTATTATCTCATACAGTGATGCTACAGTATATTATAACTTAAATACCTAACAATTTTCGCTGCGGTTACTTGCCTATGATACGCATATACTATTTTTTATTACAGTGTGACTAGCTCCGGCTCACAGCGACTTCAAAGTTCAAATCCTAAAAAGACGATCGAAATAAATATCTCCTGAATTTCAATTATAAAAACGTCAAAATATATGTTTATGGGGTCACCGCATTCGAATTTCATATACATTTTAAAGTCTGCCTCCTTTTTTGGATTTAGAGGGAGGATTCTTTTAATTAAAAAAAAAATTTCATGAAATACAATAAATTATATGTATTTGAAGTCAATGCGTTGAAGTTTGATAAGAATTGTAAAGACAGCTCCCTAGTTTAGGAGTTACAGTCCCCTGTAACTCCTAAGGGTAGTTTTTAGATTAAAAAAAAAATCATCCATTAATTGTAATAATAGTATCATTGAAATCAAAAATTGTATAAGATTTACAATCAAATTATATTTTCGAAAACAAAAGCATTTGTAATTGAATCCCTAAATATTTAAATGTAGGAATTCAAGTTATTTTTTTTAGCAGAGGTCTGCAATTAAAATTAGGTTGTTTAATTACACAGACATTGCTATTTAGAAATATATTTGAACTGTCTATTGGAACGAGAAAATGGATTTTATCGTCTCAATATTCCAATAAATCGTAAATATACAAACGTAAGTACAAAATATCTATTTTTTTTAATACTACTTGTTTCATACGAAAATCCGGATTTTTCAAAAAAACGCTATTTGAGCCACTTGAAAACCTTATAAATATTAAGTATTATTACAGTTAAAAGCCGTGTACCTATTAAAATGTAAATCAAAATTTAATTTATATAATAGTTCATCTACCGCTTGCAGTATTTCATTTAGTTCATAGTGTTGGCGCTTATAGCTACGTCCATGTTAACTCAACTATCGCATTTCACCAAAGCCACCATTCTCATAATCATCGTTCTCATGCATTGCGTTATCAACATGACCACCGTAAGCAGCGCCATCGACTGCGAGGACTTCATCATTAGCAAACCGTACAAGTAATACTTAGATACATGTTTAACTGTTGAGTACAACTTATTTATATAATAGCCGTCTAAAAGTTTACGCTTACTTACAGCATTGATTGAATTTTTAGATATTATAGTTTTTTTAGTGTAAGTACTTTACTTAAATAAAAACGAAAAATATAAAGCAATAAAGTGATACGGTAATAACTATCCAGGCGCGAAAATCACTTCAAAACAAAACTAGTAACACTAAATTAATTATTGAGGTTAAGTGTCACATAATAATAGTAGTATCTGTCCGAAGTTTTAATATAACCTATTACAAACCTGCTACTATACTATATTTAGGCTCAGCCGTTATTTCTTGAACTTAACAAATAGGTAGCGCACTATGATTTTAAATGAAAAAAAATAAACAGTATAGCACTCTACACTACTTTAAACTTAACGTTTAAAACGCAACCTCAACTTCCTAATGATTAATTACGATGTCCTGTTATAACCGTAATATATTCAACATTACTGGGTATCCCATGTAGGCCAATATATTGGAAACAGTAATAGTTGTTTAAAAGTTTTTGTAAACGTATGATAGTTGCTACAAGGTCGGGTTTTTAAGTATACTAAACGAGTTACTGTTATATTTTTACCAGCGTTTTGTTTTTTTGTCAGGATTTTATCGTTTTTGCTGATCTCCGTCACCGTGGCACTCGTTTACTTGGCTATAGGAACGTAAGTATCACCTATATACGTTTCAAATATTTGGAAAATTCCTACAGCCGATATCAACCGCAATGTGTTATGGGTTCAGATGGATAAATCTTCGACGGCATCCAAAATCCGAAGACGTAACGAAGCTTTAGTGTACAACATCCTACCGCCACTCGTAGTCAACCACTTTCTGGGAAGCTACAAAATTCAACATGAAGAATTATATAGCCAACATTTTGCTGAAGTCGGAATATAGTACACAGTTAATTATTTTCCTCGTCGAGTAAAGCTGATTGAATATTTTCCCTTTTGAAATTGAAGTCATCAAGTACAATAAAATATTTTTTTTATCTTTTAGACTTTTATTCCGGAGAAACGGTGAACAACCAGGGACTGGTTAAGATTCCTCAAAATATCTGATTTTCACGTGGTATGCTTAAACGGTATTGTCATATTCAACGGCCAACGCTCGTCTAAATTACATAAGACTAATGAACGTTACAGCTTTTTGAGCAACCACGGTACCAAGACATCATTAAAATCAAAACTATTGGTTCATCTTATATGGCGGCTAGCTGGTTAAACTCGGCAAGAAAGGTTAAGGTAATAACTCCCTGGTTACGCTTATATTTTGTTTGACACTTATCGTTAACGAATTTAGACCGACGATTCAATCGAAATAAGATGGGCACATCTAGCGTTTCTCGTCGACTTCGATGTTGATCTGAAAAAATAATTGCAATGATTTAACGAACAAAGTTTCAACCACTTTGTATTACAAATGGGTAAATATTTAGTGTACTCGTACTCGTACAATAATAATATTATATTAATAATACAAGTCTGTTCAGGGAATATAGATTACGCAATAATTATTTACTGTACATAATCATTGTTTATGATAAGAGACGAAAAATAATTTCTTAAATATAAAAAAAAAATGTTTATCACTACTGAAGGTAATGTAATAAAATATGCTCTATTGTAAAATCGTTTAAAATTAGCTTTTTATATTAATTGCAACTTTATTTTTTCCTCAGTAACGTAACACCTAATGTCCCCAGGTATCAACCACGAGTTTTTTTAATTTTAAGTAGTACTGGGGATTTAATTACAATATTGAAAAACCTGGGACAGCTGCTCCTGTGGTAGTTTTTATCAAACCCTAGTCTGTCTACACAATTGATGAGTTCTTTTTATTATATTATATTTCTTCCTGGTTTATAATATGTTTTCTTACTTAATCATTGTGTATGTTATATACATTTTTTTTAACATCAGAATACAATATTATTTATCTTATTTTCATTTTCTAGCTTCACTTCCTGGTATGTGGACAAGAACCATAAAAATTGGCAGCTTAAACATTTAACATGACTAGTTGGAAACTTGGTCAGGCGTATCGTCCAGATTATCTCATAAAGAATATGCAAGTTGATCATCAAATTGCAATTTTCACATGTCCTACAACATGGCAAGTATGTTTTAATTTATAACAGTTTTGTAACTGAGTTATCTAAACTTATAATCGTAGAGCCGAGGCTGTCACAGGTCTGTAAGAATTATTACAAGTGAACAAAATTGCTTTTAAGAAAACACTTCAATGATAATTTATAGAATATGCTGTAATAATTGTTAAGTAGATTGCATGTGATCTGTTTTTTGACGTTTTAGACCAAAAAGCCAGAAAAAATAAAAAAAATAAAGTTATTAGGTATAGTTGTGTGTGAAAATCCCTCACATATCTGCATCTAAGTTTAAACAAATTGACTAGGTATTGTAAAATCAATACCATTTTTTGTTTCTTTTTCAAGCTACAACTAATATGTATTAAAAATAAAAAAATCACTAAGTTTAATAACAATAAAAATAAGAATAATAAATAATAATATGTAATAATAAAGTATAATAATAGGCAACAATAAATTTGATTAATTTTAAAAATGGATTGTTTTTGTTAAATGGGATCCTATTCGATTTTTAGGCTGACTCAATTAATGTGTATAATAATGGACCAGGATTCTAAAATAGCTTTGACATACTAAATGAGTTAGTTGCAGTAAATAGTTTTTAATGGGTCTCGATTTAAAATGTGGTTATTTAGTAATGTTTAAATTACTTTTTGGAGGTGGCTTTTTTAATTAAAATATTGATTAAATTATTGGGTATTGTTGAAAGTTAATTTTTATAAATTTTAAAAACTATTTCAATTTTACATAAATATATAATATCTACTGATGGATTTATTAAACCACCACGGGTTTTCATATTTATTAGCGATTAAAACATTAAACTGATTATTGTCGCATATATTTAGGTCGTCGTTTTGCAGTGGCCGCTTCCATTTGAGTCCACGTGTTGCGCAATCCAACTGGCGCCTGACTGTACCACGAGTTGGCCGCATCTACTACCACCGCCCGACTGTGCTGTACCACGGGTTGTTGCATCTGTTAGTGCCGCCCGACTGTGCTGTTCCGACCGCCGATGGTTGACCGCTACAATTACCGCCGAACCTTGCTGTTCTACTGTGTCGACGTGTTCCAGGGTGTGGTGGAGTCATAAAAAGTTGTATTTAGTTTGTTAAAATGTATTGTTATATTTTGGATACATTGTTTGTTTCTCTTTTTTTGCTGTCTAAACAGACAAACTTTTTGGGTATATTTCATAGTCTTTATTGTTATAAATCTGTAATAAATCGTATATTTTGGTCACAATTAGTTATGTCATAAGTTCTGGTTCGTGGCGAAACTCATTGTTAAGCCATAATGAGAACAATTAAAATTCAATATTGAAATAAAATTATTTAAACATTTTTAATATAAAAATTTCGTTATCGGGTATTTTCATATTAATATTTTTCCATGATATGATTTCTTCCATGCCATACCTAACAACTCATTCTGTCTCTTTTGAACGATATCGATATCTATCTCTCTGCTATCAGTCCATTTCTTTATAGGTCTATGGTAATAACCGATAACGCATAATATTATAGATAAGTAACAAATAGGCTAGGTTAGGTTAGGACTCGACGGAACAAAATTTCCCTCGTTTTGGGGAGAATGCATTTTTAACAAAATTTTCAACGATATTAAAAAAAGGTATTGCCGTTAAAAGTAAAAAATTACTATTGTTCGATTATTGAATATATTAACAATCTGACAGGATAATATTGGACAGAATTTTGCAGAGAGCATCTGTCCTTCAATCACTTACTATTATTATCGTTAAAATTGTTTTTTAATTGCCAGCCATTTGAAAATAAGCAAACCATTCAAGAGTATTGAATAACACAATACTCTACAATATTACTTGTTTGTTTTTTTACAAAATATCCTTATATTTGTTGTATACAACAATTTTTGCATAATGGATTTATATACAACGAATCGGTCAAATCTCTTAGCATATTATTAAAGAATATATGTATGACCTTATTGTTTTTTAAATATGCGTACATTATATTGCAGTCATCTGATGTTATCACAACAAAATATTATTGTACATTGGCACTAAAAGTGTTTCACAGTTCACGCCTTATTGAGTATAAAGGAAATCAGTTATAATACTCTTATCGTTCTTATTGTTTATTGATGCAATAGTCCAGATTGTTTGTCTAATAAAAACAAATACTTAAATGCACCAACCCGACATAATAATTACAAAGCTTTTTGGTTAACGTTTCAACAGTAACTGTATATTAGAGGGTTAATTACGATAATATTTGATGATACTATATTACCTCATCATTTAAAACTAGGTATTTAGAAGTATTATAATTGTATTAACTTTAGACAATATTATAATTTATAGTACCTAGAAAAGAAAGTAAACAACAAAAAAAATAGGATGCGCCCTAAGTGTACATATTCAAATGTATCCAAAACAAGCAAATATCTATTAATTTACAACATCTAAAGTAGTTTAAATTAAAAGCGTTTTAAAATAGTTAATAAATGAGTAGTAAAAAATGTATTAAAATTAACAAACTTAAACTTTAGCTTTGTTTATAACCATCATAGCTACCTAGCATGAAGGTTTCAAAAATATGTTAATGAGTGAAACATCGACCGTCTACGGCCTAACACAATTTTTAATTTTAGGTATAATGTTTTAAAATAAATAATTAAAAATAAAATTTGTTGATAGAAGGTAGTCTGCGAGGGTAAAAAACAAAAGTAAGGGGTGAAAATTGGAATACAGTATAAATAACGAACTCGTGTGCTAAGTATTACTACTCTAAGAAATCATACATAACTTATTACTTGTATAGTATAGTTCTTGAAGATAAATGTATATTAGAAAATAAGCAATAAAATGTAGGCCAAACAGTCAAAACAAAACGAAATTGTCAACACTGCAAAAATTACAATCATGCCTATTATTTTAAAGTGGCCCCAAAATACGATGTCGGTGGCATTGTTTTAAAACAAGCTGTTGTTTTTTGATTTTACATTGTTTTATAAAAATTATATCTTTTTGCGTGTTTATTCATTTGAGTTACTTTTCTTTTACTTAATTTTAAAAGTGTTACCTTACTCTCATCTCCCCGAAGGTAATAAAAACTAAGTGTCTTTATACAAAAATAAGTGTATTGTAATAAAGGCTGCACCTCCTGGGGAAGCCAAGTGCGGCTCTGGGTTCTTGCTAGAGTTATAACTAGTGGTTAGGCTATTAACCCGTTTATTATAGTAAATATCTAAGCAATATAATTGCGTCGAGTTATTTCTATTTATAATATATAATCGGAGGCCTGGCGTTGGATGGAAAGCACCCGAGGCAAGATCAATCCGGAAAAGGCGACTAGAGCTCTGCCCCTTTTCGCACCACTTATTATAAAAGGCACCTTAGTTGTCAGATACAAGGTATTAAGTAATTTTATTTAAAGTGTGTGTGTATTTATAACATTTCATGTACGAAAGTGCGTATATGACAAAATTAGCGCCCAACTGGTAACTCGATCCTTCACGACACCGAATTTTTCCAGTCGCTTTAAAGGTGAGTTAAAGCGAATTTTGCAAATGGTATGTCGACCAAAAAAGGGTTAATTTATTGGATTTTTCTTAATTTTAGTTTTCGGTTTTGGTACTTTAATTATAAATAATTACTGATTTTAACTTGACATTAAATTTATTTGTTTTAGGTAGCATTATAATTTTAAATTTTGAGACTATTTCAAAAACATCCAATAAAAAAAAAGTTAAACATTTCATTTTACGATTTACAGTTGTTTATAATGTTGTTATTACCATTTTAATTAAAAAAAAAACCGATGAACCATTTGAATCGCTTCATGCAAAAAGGGCCTTAGTTCTTAACTTTAAACTTTTGGAAAAATGAAAAAAACGTTTGATATGTTTCAAAATGCATAAACATATAAGGGCTTTATCAAAGTTAATAGATATTAAACAGTAAAATTACATTCTGTAAAACAATATTACTATTTTCAAATGCAGTCCAGATTATTAGCACTTAAGTATAGTGGACTTGGACCCATTTTGCACGAAGCGATTCATTTAACATTGTGTAGCATATTAAAGATAATGTATTTTTTGTTAAGATATGGACTATATTATAAATTACAACTTGGATAAAAGATTACATAAGTATAGTAATTTACAATGAAGTTGCTTCTAGGCCTTAGCTTAGCACACTACTGCAGATACACAATAAAACAAAAAAAATATTTACTTATTATACTTAACAAATATGTAATTCACATTCGAATAACATGTTAGTTCAAATAGTAACCATTTTCGGACGACTATGCGGGCTTGTGTGTTAACATACATAATTTGTAATAATTATACATAGTTTATGTACTCCATATACGTACTAAACTAAGTTTTTTCTATAGTATTGTTATGGACAATGTACGTCGTTCGATTCTAAATTTTTGTTAATGCGTTGCAGATGTAAGTATCTTACCCAATGCCTCAACGGGCCAATCTATTGTTATCTCCATACTATAGCATATTAACTTTTGCTACTAAGTCGTTATCCAAGTACACTATAATGTGTACCGAACTTGTTTTGAAATTTTGTTGTTAAGACGTATTTGGTACAATTTAATTTTTACACGAAAAACGTGATGAACATATTATTGAGAGAAACATAATGAGGAAATTGTTAGAGTAATTTTAGAAATTGTATTAAATGTTTTCTTGTATTTAAGAATTTTAATTTAAATTATTTTGCTTTATTTTTTCTATGAATGGGTGCCCACAACGAGGCTCTAATCAGTTTCGTGCGGCTCTTGAAACCAAGCTTAGAGTAAAATTAATAAATTTTCATTTCTTCATTTTATAAACATCTCTTAACAATGTGGCTCGCTTCGAATTAGCTTTATAAATTTGCGGCTCCCAAAATAACGGTTAGTGTCCACCCCTGGAATATAGTATGACACAAAATATGTAAACTAAAACCGAGATTGTCTACACTCTATGTAACCAATCAAAAATTGACATATTTTGTTATAATAACAACAAATATCGTTTGAAATAATATTCTAATAGCTTAACTGATTTTGAATTTGTAAAAAATAAAATCAGTAATATTTATTCCTTTTAGAACGGTATACAGGTTTTTTTTCACAAAAATATTTTAGAATAAAGGTTTAAAAAAAATTGTTTTTTATTTAAAATCAACCAATTGCAACCCTAGAGCATATTCACTTTTTGACCTATCAATTATCATTAGTAATAATGTAAAAATCCACTTAAGTATGTCATATACAAATAGGTAATATAAGTATTAAAAGTATAATAAAATAGTAAAACTGGCCATAATAATAAAAAAAAAAAAATTTAGAACATTATTTTTATCGTTACAGACATGCAGAGTATGTTTTAAAAAGTTTCGAGGAGGGGGGTGCTTCAAAAGTTAGTTCATATTTGGATTTTTGGGACGTGTACCGGGTGATTCTTTTAATGCCCTACACTAGTTTACACTCAAAATAATAATTTTACCTATCAATGTCAAGACCAATCTGACAAGTGACCACGAATCGTCTTAATAACAATATTTTGTACACTTTGATACTGTTATAATAAAATATAACCTAAAAATTGCCGTGCTAATGAATTACTTAAATTTTAATAGTCAATAACCGTACAGCTATGTGCTGTTTATATTAATACTAACACATATCGTTTTACGTTAGTTTTTAATATATTTGCGTTTAATTTCATTGAAAATTGGTATTCTTAAACTAAACCATGCTTATCTTTAAAGTGGTTTTGAAAAAAATAATGCTATGTATAAGAAAATTTCGGCATACCTTTTGATTATGGTAAATCACATTTAAACTTTCCGGAATAAAGAAGTTTGATTTGTTTACTTAAAAATGATAAAATGCTTAATGGTAAGTGAACCACTCAAAATTATTTAAAACTATTATAAATATAACAATATTTTGTTTTCTGTGTATTGGGTAAAAGGCACCGATAATTAATATTTTTCATACTCTTCCCTAACATCAATAAAGTTAGCTTGCAACATGTTATAATTGGTGACAAGATATTTTAAAAGCGTTTGTTTGATACATACATATGATGTAGAATGTGGATCTAAACGTTAAACCTACATCATTGTGAAAACTGAGAAAATAATAGGTAAAATAAAATAATATATTTAACTACCTAAATTATAATGTTATAACCTTAATATTAACAAATATTTTGTTTTTTGAAGTGTCGGACGCAACTACTCTAGTCAGTGTTATCCGAAAAAGTTGGAACGCAATCTTTTGTACTTTTATAAGAACTCTGAACAGACAACTGCTAACAATATAAATTTTTATTTTTCATTTTGAATAGTAATTTTAGAACATAGACATACTTAAAATTGATTGTGCTAAATTGTTAAAAAAAAAAATGTTCATAAATTTAGAATGTGATTTTTTTATATGTTTAGGACTTAAGCAATAGTAATTTTCTATGTTCAATATTTTTTTAATAAAAATAAAGTATGTCAAATTAAATTTCAATGACATAATATTTCATGTCGTCGTACCTAATACATTTGTAATATTTTAAACTATATTATGTAATATTTATAATTCAATGAAAAAAGTGCTTATTTATTACAATAAATGAATCAAGAAACTGATGCAAAATTGTAAACATGTACAATAATCTTAATTATCTTAAAATTATTACTTATAGACTAATATTAAACTCCTTTAAAATATAAAACCTACGTAATATTCAAATTTAACAACATAATTATTATGCTTAAATTATTGTTATATTCATTAAGTAATATTAATTCTTAGTTTGAGGATAATTTTTAAAATAGTTTGATAATTATTGTTCAAAATTCCAAGGGAACCAAACTAACCTAACCATATGTTCTATTCACTTATAAGTAAATATTGCACGAATTTGGAAAATGTTTGTTCAGTCACATTTATGATGTGGGTCATTAAGGTAGGTAGTTTTCAGCAAAATACCCATGTTTGAAGCCGTAAATTAATAGCAAAAAAAAAACTTAATTGGTTCAAAGACGATATGGGTCATAAGAAAATAACTTAAATATTATATAAACAAATTATTTGTATTTAATTGTTAACTCTTTGACCCCAAAAAAAGTTTTTGAAAATATAAAAAAAAATTAAAAAATTTACAGGGTTAAAAAAATATATATATATATTTTCTTAAAATATGCTTAAAGTTCACTTAATTATAATTTTAAATGTGCAGGTTTCATGTCTATATCACTATCTATGGTTAAATTACAGTGTCGGGAACATGAGGGGTTTTTGGATAATTTTTTTTAAAAATTGACCTACCTAGGTCCAAAAAAAAATTTAAAACATTTTTTTAAAGTTTTTTTATTATTAAGGACCTATAAAGAATGTATGATAAAAATTTCAAACATTTTTGAAGTAAAGTCGCACACCCATTCGGTGATTTCACGTGGAATGACCCAGCATTGTCGTCTCCGTTTAGTTCGCATATCTTTAGCTCGTGACCCGTTCGTTTGTAATGTGGTTCGCCCGCACGTTCATTGTTTATTGAACTGATGTCCACATCATCCTGTAAACAAACTTATTTTTAATTTTCATTTCTGGTAAGTTTGTTATCAAATGTAAACGATTGAGTAATCATTTTTTACTCTATTCCGAATGTACATAAAACATGTGACCGAAAATTCTTAAAGTAGAAAAACTTAGCAACACTTATGGTTATATATATATAGTATAAAAATAAAATAATTAAATACGCTATATAGTATTATTTTTGTGGTTAAGGGTTTATTTAAATATTTTATTTTTTTACTAATTCTTAAAGTAATAATAAAAAGGAAACAAATTTAAAAAGAGTAATGACGTGGAGAAAGTAATACCTCTAAATTGCCGAATCTGTCAGGCAATTTGTATACATTTTTTATATATAAATAAAAATATAATATGACCGCCGTTCACTTACTTTGAACCACCGATTATGTTTGTTTTGTAAAGGACAGCGCAAGTATACATCACTGAATTCATCAATTTCTAGGGACTCATTTGCCGTCGATTGAGATGCTTTGGCTAAAATAATATGCATTTGTTGAGTATAGAGTACATTTAATCGATTTTCTTAGTTTTTCATAATAAATGGTTCCAAAGAAAAAAGAAAAATACCATAATAATTTTAACTCTCAATAAGAGGACATTAGGCTTGGTACTTGTTTAATATGATTATTTTGTAAATTATTTTTTCCTATACTTGTAACTAAAGATCAAAATGCCCGAAAATTTCCAGAAAAAAACGTTTTATTTTTAAGTATCGGAAAAAATGAAAAAATTGGGATTTTTTTAAAATAATAAATTTTAGAGAATCACAATTTTTTTGAGATCTGATATAATAATTTAAGAAGTTTTATTTCCGTATAAACACTAATCAATTGTGTTTGAATCATATGCAAAATAAACTAAAAACAAATCGATTTTTATAACACTAATTAGATCATAGATGATCCAATAGTTAATAAATTAATAATGAAATTCCAAAGAGAATAAAATAAATTTATCATAACCCTTGAGCAATACTGTGATATTGTTTTTCCATCTCGATGATTATAACAAAACAACGGTTTAAAAAAGTGGAAATTGATAAGACTAATGGTTACTGTGCTTTGTTTTATTTTTTAACAAATAACAGCAGAATCGAGACATAAAAATTAAAAACGCATTTCTTATATGAACAAGTTTTAATCGAGTTTTTGTTGGCAGTCCTGGCACTCCTAACTTTTTTATATTAAATAAGGTAAGTACTCTGTACTAGGCAATAGTTAAGACATTTTTATTTTTGCTGTATCATCTTATTAAATATTAAAATATACTAAAATTACACAATCTTCTTTTTTCTTTCAAAATTACATACTTGTCAGATAATACTATAAATTATAGTATTTAGTTATTACTATCTACAGAATTAAGTAACTATTATGTTAAATCAATGTTTTTTAAATTAAAGTTAAACAATATACCCATACCCATATTTCTTAAAGATGAGGCCATTAAGTTCAATTTGGGATTTATTTAATAAAAGTAAAAACAAAAGTGTCATATGTAATTTTTGGGCATTTGAGTACCAGTTTTCTAATGCCACTCGAATGAACATACATATTTATTTTTCATGTAAAAAATGTCCATTGGAAATTAAACAGATGCTTTTTGAAAATCTTTCTAAGTCTGTCAAAAAAAGTGATGTACCAGTACCACTGAGTTATAGAAATGACGTGGATGCACCTGATGAAGTTAATATGATGGACAATACACTAACAGTAAGTGTTTTCCTTTACACAAAGTCAATAACAATATCACTAAAACTAGTTTTGATTCTCAATGCTATAATTGTAACAATAAATAATTTAACTATATAAAATAGTTACTGTTAACACTATTTTATAACTTTGTTAGTTCTGTAGGACACTAGTTTTCTTTTGTATATCATTACTCATTAGTAATAAATAATAACTAATAATCATAAGATAATGGTTTATATACAAACATTTTTGTTATATTTCATTATTAGGATTAGGATTTTGACGCTCACGTTTTTTTTTTAACGTTGAAATGGCGGGTTAAATAATTGATTAAAACAAATGAGTTTATAAATTAAGAAAATAATTATAAACAAATTTCAAAATTAAATATCATGTTTATTTTTAGGGTTCACAATCAGCATCCACTTCATCAATTGACACTCCTCTCGCAATTAAAAACGTTCGTGGACAACCAATTTCAAATGTTTTTGATAAAATGACAACTGCACAGCAAGAAGATAGTTTGCACGTGCAATTTTTCATTCTGGAGCCGCTTTGTCTATGTTTAATACTACCTATTAAAGGCCTACATTTACAATTCCATCTCCATATTCAATCAGTTCACCTTTACTGGATATCGAGTATCAGCGAGTAATGAATAGTGTTAAACTCAAAATTACTAATGCAACATGCCTAGCATTATTAACTGATGGCTGGACTAATGTAACCGGTGGTGGAATAATTAGTTTTGTCATTACTACACCTGAACCAGTATTTTATAAAAGCGTTGTGCCAGGGAAAAATCGAGTAACAACTGAGTATATAAAAGATCAAATTGCATCCGTTTTAAAAGAAAATGGGCCAGAAAATCGTTTACCTATATGTACAAATAATGCAAGTGCTATGAAAGGTGCTTGGGTTAAAATCAAAGAGGAAAATGAATTTAAACATATATTTGCTGTAGGCTGCTTAGCTCATGGGCTTAATTTATTGCTTAAAGATATATATGCACTTCCATCATTTGATAATATAATATCCAAAGTAAGATATACTGTAAAACATGTTAAAAATACATATGTAGTATTTTCTATATTCAAAGATAACCAATTTAAACTTTATGTACAGTCAGCAACTACACTAAAATTGCCAAGTAACACTAGATGGGCTGGAAGCGTTATTATGATGCAAAGTCTATTAAAAAATAAACAGTGCTTAAAGGAAACTGCTATTGCTCCTAAATTAGTAAAGGTTTTTGATAAAGTCGCTCAAAAAAATTTACTAGATGAAGATGTATTTTGGGTGAATGTCAAAAGATTATTATCAATATTGTCTCCAATATCAATTGGTATTACAAAATCTGAATCATATAAAGCTAGACTCTCAGAAGGTCATGCAATTTTATCAAAAATTGTAAAAGACATAAAAGAAGGAATGGTAACCTATCTACTTACAACAACAAAAGAAGAAAAAGTATATTCCATAATTGTAAAGAGGAAAAAATTTTGTTTATATCCTGTTCATAGTGCAGCTAACTTATTAGACCCTAAATATAAAGGTATTGATTTAAGCTCTACTGAAATCTTTGATGCTATAAATACTATTTTAAGTAAAAACAGTTGGTTAAACCTTGACCAGAGACCAATGTTGGCAAACTTGGCAGAGTACCGCACATGTACAGGTTTGTTTGGACTATCTTACATAATAGAATCAGCTGAATACTGTTCTCCTGATGTTTGGTGGAAAGGCTTAGCAACAAATGAACCGCTCAGTCCAGTTGCATGAAAACTACTTAGTTTGCCCTGCACATCGGCATCTTGTGAAAGAAATTGGTCGGCTTTTGGTAAAGTACATACGAAATCGAGAAATAGACTGAAAATAGATAGAGTACACAAATTAGTTGCCGTTCGATCAAACCTCAATATTATTAACAGTATTACAACTAATAATATAAAAACAACGGATAATAAAAAAAGAAGAATTAAAGAAGTTGATTCTGAATCGATTAATATTGATGACCAAAATATAAGTGTAAGTTCTAGATCAGAAACTACAGAATCAGATAGAAGTGATTCAGATGCCAATATTAGCGATGACGAAACATTTTCATCTCTCATAAATAAAAATTAATAATTAGTTATATACTAAAATTTGTTATTAAATGCCAATTGTTACTTTTGTTTTACCAGAGAATGGACAATTTTTAATTTTTAAAAATATATTTATATATAATTTGCTATGTATATTATGTCATATTTTCTTGTATTTTTTGTAAAAAAGAAGTATTAACCCAGATGATTGAGGACAGAATCTAAAATTATTTTAACTTAATTAGGTGCTTGTTTCATAAGAGTTTTTTAAAAATTATAACAATTGTTAAATTTTAAAAAGAAATCTTGATAAAACCTATACATCGCTCTATTTGGAAATTAAAATAAAAATAACTAAAAGTTAGGTAGTTCATAGTTAATATTACTGTAAAAGTGTAATATCATATGTTGCCACACAGTTTATTCTTTTCTCCAATTTTTCCTTTTTTTCCGAAAATAACCGTTTTTTTCCGGATTTTTATCCTGATTTCAATTTTTTTTGGAAATTTTCAATCTCTACTTGTAACCTGCAGGTACATATTTTACTATATTTTTCAAAACTTAGATAATGTTTATCACTATACCTTTTGTAAAAAAGAAGTATAAACTTCGTTTAAATGGCAACATTAGATTTTTAATTGAATAAATAGGTAAAAAAAAACTTCAAGAATGTTAGCGTTATATTATATTTCATCTTATAATAATTGTCATATGTATTTGGTTTACAAAATAACCAGTAGCCGCCAGTGTTAATAGATACAATACGAATCGTACCAAGGTAGCTAATACAAATACAGGTAAAATATTCAAATAATACAGAAAATACATACAAAGGCATGAATTAAAACAGTATTCGGACTTAATAAGATAGAATTCTATCTTGTATTTCGGCAGATGATGAATAAAACAAATCAATGGTGTTAGTGCTACTACACAAAGCCAATAGACTATCAAAAGATGTAAAAAAGCGACACAATGTTCGATGCTTTGAAAGATGAAATGTTGGACGGTTACTAGAGTTGGAGGAAGGAACTGTCAAATTAAGTAGATTTAAGAGATGACTATCTTCAATTGAGTCATGAATAAAATTAAAAAAAAAAAAATAACATATAGAAAAAGACGCTTAGAACTCAAGGAATGTGTGCCTAAGGCTTCTCTTAAAGGCTGTGATAGTCGTGATCATCAATTACTATTGCATAATATTGTGGTTCACTTGATGGTACAGAAGTTATGCCCGATAAAAAAAATAATTAACTTTCACTATCTGTGACCTGTTGAAAATGTAAGAATAAATCCAATTTAGAAAAGAACCATTGACACACATAAGCTCTAATTTTTTTACTAAAATTAGGTGATAAACTGAATCAAAAGCTTTGCTTATATCAGTATATACAGACTCAACCTGATAACCTTTTTCAATTGCATTAGCTAAACAATTACTACAGGATATTAAATTGGTCATTGCTGATCTATGTGAACGAAGTCCTTGTAGTTGGGAAATGAGATGTTTGGAGAAATAAAAATTAAGTTTAGAAAGTATACTTGATACAAAAAGTTTAGAGATAGCAGACATGAGACTAATAGGTCTGTAATTTTTAATTAATGAATCTAATTCCATTCTTAAAAATAGGTTGCATATAAGATGAATTCCAAATGTTAGCAAATATACCAGAGGAGAGAACAAAACTTTTGTCTTCATATTTATAGATTTAAAAACATATTTTCCTACTTGAAAAAACGAATTCAATACTTCTTTTACGTACAAGGGATGAGGATAAAAATGTTTAAAGCATTGACAAATATAGTAAAATATGTATCTATAAGAAAAGAAAAAATATTTTTTTAAATATTAATATTTTCGAAAAAATTGAGTAGCTTACATCAAATAGATCACCAGTAGTATTCACTAGTTTTAAAATTTGTAATGTTTTTACGATAGACGTTTTTAAAAAGATTTTATCACGTTCAGTTATTAGAAAATTAATTTTTAGATGTGTTTAGTAATAATTATAAATAATTTTTTTTTTTTTAGATTATTATATTGTAGGCATGATAGGAAAGAATTATGAATGACGAGGTAACAAGCGAAAATTTTCGGAAAATCATTAAAAGGGGTACACTCACTAACATACTAAAAACTCAACTCCCCTTATGCTAATTTTTTAATAGGGGTTAAACAACCCCAAGATCTGTTTTTTTTAATTCTTGAGATATACAAGGTGATTTATTTATCACGGGTCACTCAATATCTCATAGGGTTTAATAAGAAATTAAAATGTATTTTTCATATTGTTGTTACACAATGTAGTCCCAATTTTTCACAACTTTTTTGGTTTTTTCCCTCTCTGAACTTAGTTTTTTCGACAACAACTTTTGAAACTTAAAAGGTAACGTATATATTTTATTAACTTTTTAAGTTGAGAATAATGTACTAAAAATTTTGACTGATCGATAATCAGTTTCAAATAACTATTTTTAAAAGTTTTGAAGCTTAAAGTTTAGGGCAGGAGGAAAGGCGGAGTGTAATGTTATTTTTATCTGCGTGCATATGGTTGAATTTGATAACTTATTCATATAATATGCAATTCTATGTACTAGCAATTATTCGCTAAATATTAATTTTAAAATTCCACTAAAAAGGATATTTCTGTAGTATTTGAGCAAAAGGAGTTAAGTAAAAGCTAACCATTTTCCCAATTTCAGAATGAATTTCGAGTATGCTAGGCTAAGTTTTTGTAAGTACCTCCACTTTAATCAACGTTTACCATTATTGAAAGTTAGGTTAAATGCTTTGGACTATTTTAGACCAGTAAATAAATAAAATTGTATTGTATACTGTAGACTATAGACTAATTATACCGCTAATTTTAATATTTTTAGTCTGAGTCCTTACTAAAATATTTAATTTTCATAAAAGTTAACTAAATTTGAATATATATATATATTAATTTAACTTTATTGATTTATTAATATTTTTTTTTAATAAACAAAAAGTATTTTGTAATTTGGTTACTTAATTTAAAAAAAAAAGTACCATTTTATTTATTTTTCTAGTATTATTTAAATACATTATTATTGTAACAATTATTTAAATTTTGCACGGCCCTAATTAATCAGGTTTGGCTTGTCTCCATAAGGTGTGTCATTGAATATAGGAGTTTATTAAAACTATCTTTATAGACCCAAGTATTATACATCTTTACTGGTTTTTTCTTAACACAAAACTTAAAATTAAATAATATTAATTATTAAGTTAATCGCTTGGGCCAAATTGCCGAAATTTAATTCAAATAATTGTACTCATTTTTGTATAGATCGTTGAATAAATACTTTTTAGAAATATATTTTATGCAAATGTATGCATAATATCAAAACAGTAAATTAAATATCGGGTAGCTGAGAACATTTTCTAAGTAGAGTGTAACAGATAAAAGTTTATAAAACGGTAAAAGGAAACTGTAATAATTTGACTTGGTATTCTGAATAGTTTTAAACATGTTAGGAAAGGTAGTCATACCATTTAGTTATTTTATTTTGATCAAATAATGGTCAGATAATTGCCAACCGAATAAATAAATAAAAACCGTCAGATTAAGTTCATTTGTTCGTAGGTAATTCATATATTATGCATAGCATAAATACATTTTAATATGCACAAAGTTCCCTAGTTTTTTTTAATGCAATAATTTAATTTCCGGAGCCAGAGATCAAGTAGTAACTACTTTGGGAGTTAGTTATTTTTTATTATAAATTGAAAATATTTGTTTTGTAAACAAAAAATCATCGGCACTTATATAAAACCAAAAAAAACGAATTTTGAAGTTATCACTATTTGATTACAGATAATTTACCTGAGCTTGTTTTCTTTGAATGAGGTCCATGCTTGGTTAATGTATTTATCATCCTTGGCCGAAGCATCAGTGATACATGTAAGATCTATATTTGATAATATTTCCAATTCTTGAATTATATGGCCGTCACACCCATTTCGGGATAATCACCGCCTCCTATCACATGGATTCTATTCAAATGTGCATGGTTACCAATGGATCGTAACTTTCCGACGCAGGCCCAACACTACAAAAATTCAAAATCACATGAGCACAGTGGAGTTATAAGGCAGGCAAAGAGTAGTAATGATTATATTTAAACTTTTTTTTGGAAGTGATAGAAGGCAAAATAAAAGTTTTTTTTTTTTTTTGAAAATGTTAATTATTTTTATTTTGTATGAATGTCATTCTGTATGTTTCACATCGATAAGGTTAAATGGGCTATAGGTGTATAATTTAAAAGTTATGATCGCAATGGATTCCCAAGATCTGTAATAATTTTAAAAAACCTAAACATTTAAAATTAAACTGTTGTTGAAAATGTCAACCAGTTTTTACTTGGATCGTTGAAAGGCACTAAAACAAAGTGCTTGAGTATTGTTTCTTTTGAGTACGTAGTTCATAATTTTTTCAGCGTGGGATTTCAACTGAATGTTGTCGTCTTCTATAGGATCCTGTGGTGTCGAATACAAACGCCATGCTGCTGTACACATTATCCGAGTAGAGCACTATAGACTCTAAAGTGCAGTAAACCATCTAAAGCAAAGTCACTAGGCAAAGCATGGCTTAGAATAAAACTTAAGCTTTTTTTGTCTTTGGACATTACAATCGCGTTTATCACAAACAAATTCTAATATGCAGAAAAAAATGACTATACCTCTTATAACCATAACTTGAATAATGTATTAACGGCAAACTATTATTCTATTCGTTTAAAACAGATTCACAAAACATTATTTTGTTTTATAATTATAAAATAGAATATCAATAAACCGCATACAAATAAACGCTTACCACAGTTTTAGTGTTGGCTATTGAAAATAATATATTCCGGTTAGCATAAAAGAAGCTATTAATTATGCATATTACGTATAATATTTTTAATAGTATATGAAATACGCAAGTACAATGTTTGTTCTATAAACATTAGGTTAGTAGAATATATGAAAATTAATAAAGTATATTTTTAATGCAAAATGTACTCTTTTTAATTAATGTATTGCTTATCCATATTTATGATTTTATTTTACATTTATTATAATTTAGCGATATAATGTCAATTGGAAGGAAATATAAAAATGAGATTTTTATATTATAATATTCACTTCATATTTCAACTATTGCCTACAAAACTTTTAAACAAGACTCGTTAAATTAATTTAATTAAAAAATTTCCTTCAGTAAAACCATTGATAATTTGAATTGTAATTATTTATTATTTATTTATTTATTATTGCATTAAAGTAATCATTGATAACAATGCACCAGCTACTTATATCAAAAAACTCGACACTTAACATCATTGGATAATTTACAACACTTCTTGCCCTTGACTTCATTATAAAGCGTCATGTAAAAAAAAACCAGTACAGTGGGGTCGGGGCATAGTGGCGACGGAGCATAGTGGGGACGGGGAGGTCACAGGTTTATAGGAATTTTTAAATCTGAAAGTGATAAAATCACTTTCGAAAAAACGCTTCGATGCAAATCGGTAGTTAGTATTTTCAAGGCAGTACAATCTAAACCAAGCACAGTGTAAGCTAGGAAAGTTAGAAAGTAATAAATTGAATCGGCCAATTCAAAAACGACTTAGGTCACCGATTTTTCAAAACTGTCTTTTTATCAAATGTAATAATTATATACTTAGCTACGTATTCTGTGTGAAAACTCAATTTGTCAGACTCATATTTAATACAAATGTTGAGTACAAGAAATTTGAATCACTGCAAAATATATTTATGAAGTTTCTTGTGGCTAGTGTAATATTTCAAATTTGTGACTTGTGTCGTTTTTTAAATGACTGATAAAATTACAAAATAGAAGCATCAAAGCGTTAATTTGAAAGTGATTTTATCCGAGAGGACTAGTATAGTAGAGTATTGGCATAATGTAATCAAAGCAATGAGGAAACGGAGAGGTCACAGGTCTACAAGAATTATTATAAATAAAAGTGATAAAATTGAATAAAATCGCTTTCAAATAAACGCTTTGATGCTTCTATTTTGTAATTTTATCAGTCATTTAAAAAACGACACAAGTCACAAATTTGAAATATTACACTAGCCACAAGAAACTTCATAAATATATTTTGCAGTGATTCAAATTTCTTGTACTCAACATTTGTATTAAATATGAGTCTGACAAATTGAGTTTTCACACAGAATACGTAGCTAAGTATATAATTATTACATTTGATAAAAAGACAGTTTTGAAAAATCGGTGACCTAAGTCGTTTTTGAATTGGCCGATTCAATTTATTACTTTCTAACTTTCCTAGCTTACACTGTGCTTGGTTTAGATTGTACTGCCTTGAAAATACTAACTACCGATTTGCATCGAAGCGTTTTTTCGAAAGTGATTTTATCACTTTCAGATTTAAAAATTCCTATAAACCTGTGACCTCCCCGTCCCCACTATGCTCCGTCGCCACTATGCCCTGACCCCACTGTACTGGTTTTTTTTTTAACATTATGACATTGTGATGTAATGTTTTTGCAGGATTTAAATGTACAACTCCTTTTCTTTGCTTATCTTTTTCTCTTTCATCAGCGCAATACTCTTTGTTTCCTCTTAAATCCCGTATATGTTGAAGGCTTTTAAGGGCTCGTTTACTTTTCCTTCCCATGTTAACTTAATGAATTTAAAAAAAAAATATGCCTAAAATTAAAAATTAAAAAGTTAACTATGACACATGAAATACAACTCTAGACGTCAAACAACTTTATTACACCACATAACAATATGATTAATAATGATTATGGAAATTGTTGTGTATATACAACAATTTCCATGTATTTATAAAGCACATATATTAGATTAATAGAAGTCCTGATATTATTATTGTAATTTTCTTGACTTAAATACACATTTTTATACTAATGCAAATAATTTTTTTAACGTCATCAAAAACATGTCCATAAAAATTAAAATACATACCCATTTATAATAGAAGCATACCGTCAAACATAATTTATGATAGTATTAATAACAATAATTGCAGGTATATAACAAAGTTATCATAACAAAAAGTTGCACACGAGTATAAAATGAAAAGCTTACATAAATGTTAATATTTACCTGTAACATTTACAAAACAACAACAACTTATTACATAGATTAATTTCTTTATTGTCAAGTAATCCCCCAAAAAATTACAGTACACAAAAGTACCTTTTTTTGTAAATTTCTTAAATGAAACTATTCTTTCAATAATATTAAACATAGCAATGTTATTTATAAAAACCAAAAGCTCAAAAAAATGACAAAAACACTACTGAGTTATAAATCTTAGTAATTTAAACAAAAAAAATTCATTAAATCATACAAATTTGTTTGAAATATTAAAAAATAGTATCTGGAAAATTGCATTTTACATTGACTAATAATAAACAATATGTAACTGTAATGTAATGCATAAAGATAACAATTAGAGACGATGTGCAATAATAACCTCTACATTTCAACCATGTTATTACCTACACTGTGTACGTATAAACATACAGTTTTGAGGTTTAATACGTTACTTCCCTAACCTATACCTAGCATACAAGACATAAATCATGACAGATGTTTCTAACACCAACTTAGTTCTAACTTCTGTCATAAGGTAACATACGGATAAATATAAATAAATAATAATATAAATTTAATCGAATCAGCAATACTGAAGCTACTAAATACTAAATAACAAGCCACTTACCAAGCTGAATCTCGGCAAACACTCCCAGCAATTAAGACGGTGTGCAGGTGGTTTTATACGAAAGTGGAAATTTAACACCGAAAATTATGTAAAGAAAATATTTTTTTATAATTAAATATTTTTTACAATATGTAAATAAAAATAATAATACTCGGAACGACAGCGGATTGACACTCCGGATCAATTTTAAATCAATAACTGATAATCGAATTATCGAATACTGACTGGCAACTACCTACAAATGTCATCACCCCCCGACCTCTCTCTCACACTCCATGACCGGCTCGGGCCGATAAGGGGTTTTTCGTTCCCACCTGTACCGTGTACATAAGACGGTGGACAGTTGATAACGCGATCGGGCGTTTATATGGTCACGATCAAATATTATTTTGTCTTGAAAATTGATAATTAAAACAACTATACACTATAGTATAAACAACTCATGTTATCATTTCTCACGTAATGGCTGCCAATTAAAATTAAATTAGTTTCTTAAATTAAATTCAGTCATTCCGCAAAAAGTTCAAGTCCAAATCGATTTTATATCAACTGTGACTTAATAAAATCCACACCCAGTTAATTATATTCTGTTGACAAATTGTTTTTTATTAAATAATGAAAATTTTTTTTTTTTTTTTAATGTGGCGCATACTTTTTTTTTATTTATTAAAGAGTATTTACAATCTATGCTGCAAGGCATAATAAGCAAATAGTTACATTGTTATATATACAGAGAGAGGGAAAAAAAAATAAACAAATAGAAACGGTGATTTGATATGAGGAGGGAGGCTATCCAGTAATAGAACCCAACGTGATTTTTGTTCTAATTATTTTTAATTAGATTAATTTGAATTATTGTATTAACAGATCTCGACACCAATGTCTTCGGAGTCGGCGAGGTGGATTTCCGGGGAGTGAATTAGAAGCAAGTTGAGATATTAAAGGGTTAGAATGAGTGTGTAATTTGGAATGAAATTTTTTGTAGTGTTTTATGGCTAAGTGGTTTATTGGTTCTATTTTAAAGTCATTTTGAAGTGTGCAGTTTGATACATACCATGGGGCAGAAGAGATAAAACGTAGAGTGATAGATTGGAAAGCTTGTAAGGTACGAAGTTGGGATGGTTTTGCACATCCCCAAATTTGGATTGCATATGCCCAAATAGGCCTTAATAGGGATTTGTATATAATAATTTTATTGTGGAAAGGTAATTTTGATTTGAGGATTGGACGTAGTAAATGGAGTCTGCTGTTGAGAATTTTTCTTTTAGATTTAATGTGGGAGCCCCAAGTTAATCGTTTGTCGAGTGTGACACCAAGATATTTGACTTCCGAGGATATTGGAATAAGTATTCCTTGGAATTGGGGAGGGGGTGGAACAGATTTTTTTAGTGTGAAGGGAACGTACACAGATTTATCTGGATTAATTTTAATTCTCCAATTAGATGACCAGGAATCAATTAGATTTAAGTGAGTTTGAAGGAAATTGGAAGTAACTTCTGGATCATTTCCTGGGGAGAGTATTGCAGTGTCGTCTGCATAAGTAGCCATAATAGTGTTTGGTGTTTTTGGAATGTCAGCCGTAAAAACATTAAATAGATCAGGGGAGAGGTCACTGCCCTGGGGCACTCCTGCTTTAATTTGGTGGTATGGTGAAAAGGAATTACCATATCTGACTCTATAACTTCTATTTTCTAAGTAAGAACGAATTATTAAGTAATATGGGGCAGGTAGAAACAATTTGAGTTTGAAGAGTAGGCCTTCATGCCATACACGGTCAAAGGCCTGGGCCACATCCAAAAATACCCCTGGACAATATTGTTTTTTTTCAAAAGAAGAACAAATTTGATCTGTTAGTCTGTGAATTTGGTGAACAGTCGAGTGATTGGATCTAAAGCCAAATTGGGAATTAGGAATTATGTTGTGGGCATGTAATATTGGTCTTATCCTTATGAGTATAATTTTCTCAAACAATTTGGCGAGAGTTGGGAGTAAGCTGATAGGTCTATAGGAAGTAATCTCATTTTTTGATTTGTTGGGTTTGGGGATAACAATTATTGTGGATATTTTCCATATTAATGGAAAATAAGAAATTCGCAGCATGGAATTAAAAATATAAGTTATTAGAACAATTGTTTTTTTTGGCAAATTTTTGAGGATTTTGTTAGTTATGAGGTCATGTCCTGGTGATTTCCCTTCTTTAATTTATTTATTAAAAATTTGATTTCACTTGGTGAGGTATGTTTTGCAGGTAATGACATTGGAAGAGTTGGGAAATACGTCAGTATGTGGTTTGAAAATGTTGAAAAAATGCTCTCCGAAAAGGTTGGCTTTTTCTTTGTCAGAGATGGCCAAGGATCCATTTGGGCCAGTTATAGGTGGAAGTTGTTGTTTTATGTTAAGTAAGCTTTTGGTAGTTTTCCAAAGTGAGCCATCTTTTGAGTTTAAGGACTGGTATTTTCTTTCGAAGTACTCAGTTTTGTGTTTTATTATTAATTTTTTAATAGTGTTCGTTAAGTGATTAAATATTTGTTTGTCGAAGGATATCGATATTTCTGCCATCTGGAGCGTGCACGTCTTTTATCGGAAATCAACGTTTTAATATATAAAGGCAAAGTATGATTATTTGATTGATGTTTACTGGTTGGATATGACGCATTGTGGACGGCAGATTGTACAGAAGTTACGAGGTCTTGGGCAGCGTTTTCTATATCAATTTTTGATTTAAGGGAGATATTTAGATTAGTAGTGTTTTGCATAATTTCAGAGAATTCTTTCCAATTTACTGGGCCTTGTGATAAAGAAGGATGTATAAGATTAAGTTCTGGACTTTCATTTAATTTTAGAAGGACAGGAGTGTGGTCTGAGCTAAGGTCATTTAGGTTATTAATAGAGAATTTCATAGTTCTTACATACATATGAGTTCCAACTACTGGCAAATTTTCAACCCAAAGGTCTTAAAATTACGGCTAAAAACCCCGAAAAACAAAAAAACCTGTACCCCTCCTAGGGGGTGGGCATTGGGTTAAATTCAAATTTGATATAACTGACGTGCGCGGGCATACTAAATAAATATTTCTTATAAATTTCAACTCGATCCGACTCTTTTTCTCGAAGCTATAGCCAGTAAAAGTTCTAACTTAAAAACTCGTACGGTTTTTTTTTTGTTTTTTCAACTTTCGCCTGTGAAGAGTTAAACTTTTTCAACTTTTACCCCCCAAAGTACCAACTAGATGAAAATTGCGATTTATAGAGTTGCTATTCGAAGGAACTGGTCCAGTATTAAAGAAGTTACAGTGTATACAGATAAAAAAAAAACATACATCAGAGTAAAACCAATACCTTCTCGCTTTGCATCGAAGCTAAAACATTTTTCTGGATTTTTGTGAAAAAGGCATTAAAAGGGGTCAAATTTTATGTTTTTGGGGTCGGTGATTACGAATTTGTTATCAGTTCTCAATTTTAATCAGCCAGAAAGAACTTAAGTAAAAAAAAAAAAAAAATTGAACTTTGTGTCAACTTAAAGTCAAAAGTGTTACTTGAGCACAAAACTCAATAGTATCATTCTGCATAGATCTACATAAAATTGTTTTAATGATTTGATAACAATTTTTTTAAGATTTTAAGTGTTTTTTGTTAAAATATACGCAATCTGCGAAAACACAGTTTTCCGGCTATTAAAAAAAAACTGTAGTGCCGAATTATTTTTCCGTTTAATATGTTATGGATACATATGAGTTCCAACTACTGGCAAATTTTCAACCCAAAGGTCTTAAAATTACGGATAAAAACCCCGAAAAACAAAAAAACCTGTACCCCCCTAGGGGGGTGGGCATTGGGTTAAATTCAAATTTGATATAACTGACGTGCGCGGGCATACTAAATAAATATTTCTTATAAATTTCAACTCGATCCGACTCTTTTTCTCGAAGCTATAGCCAGTAAAAGTTCTAACTTAAAAACTCGTACGGTTTTTTTTTTGTTTTTTCAACTTTCGCCTGTGAAGAGTTAAACTTTTTCAACTTTTACCCCCCCAAAGTACCAACTAGATGAAAATTGCGATTTATAGAGTTGCTATTCGAAGGAACTGGTCCAGTATTAAAGAAGTTACAGTGTATACAGATAAAAAAAAACATACATCAGAGTAAAACCAATACCTTCTCGCTTTGCATCGAAGCTAAAACATTTTTCTGGATTTTTGTGAAAAAGGCATTAAAAGGGGTCAAATTTTATGTTTTTGGGGTCGGTGATTACGAATTTGTTATCAGTTCTCAATTTTAATCAGCCAGAAAGAACTTAAGTAAAAAAAAAAAAAAATTGAACTTTGTGTCAACTTAAAGTCAAAAGTGTTACTTGAGCACAAAACTCAATAGTATCATTCTGCATAGATCTACATAAAATTGTTTTAATGATTTGATAACAATTTTTTTAAGATTTTAAGTGTTTTTTGTTAAAATATACGCAATCTGCGAAAACACAGTTTTCCGGCTATTAAAAAAAAACTGTAGTGCCGAATTATTTTTCCGTTTAATATGTTATGGATACATATGAGTTCCAACTACTGGCAAATTTTCAACCCAAAGGTCTTAAAATTACGCATAAAAACCCCGAAAAACAAAAAAACCTGTACCCCCCCTAGGGGGGTGGGCATTGGGTTAAATTCAAATTTGATATAACTGACGTGCGCGGGCATAATAAATAAATATTTCTCATAAATTTCAACTCGATCCGACTCTTTTTCTCGAAGCTATAGCCAGTAAAAGTTCTAACTTAAAAACTCGTACGGTTTTTTTTTTGTTTTTTCAACTTTCGCCTGTGAAGAGTTAAACTTTTTCAACTTTTACCCCCCCAAAGTACCAACTAGATGAAAATTGCGATTTATAGAGTTGCTATTCGAAGGAACTGGTCCAGTATTAAAGAAGTTACAGTGTATACAGATAAAAAAAAACATACATCAGAGTAAAACCAATACCTTCTCGCTTTGCATCGAAGCTAAAACATTTTTCTGGATTTTTGTGAAAAAGGCATTAAAAGGGGTCAAATTTTATGTTTTTGGGGTCGGTGATTACGAATTTGTTATCAGTTCTCAATTTTAATCAGCCAGAAAGAACTTAAGTAAAAAAAAAAAAAAATTGAACTTTGTGTCAACTTAAAGTCAAAAGTGTTACTTGAGCACAAAACTCAATAGTATCATTCTGCATAGATCTACATAAAATTGTTTTAATGATTTGATAACAATTTTTTTAAGATTTTAAGTGTTTTTTGTTAAAATATACGCAATCTGCGAAAACACAGTTTTCCGGCTATTAAAAAAAAACTGTAGTGCCGAATTATTTTTCCGTTTAATATGTTATGGATACATATGAGTTCCAACTACTGGCAAATTTTCAACCCAAAGGTCTTAAAATTACGGATAAAAACCCCGAAAAACAAAAAAACCTGTACCCCCCCTAGGGGGGTGGGCATTGGGTTAAATTCAAATTTGATATAACTGACGTGCGCGGGCATAATAAATAAATATTTCTTATAAATTTCAACTCGATCCGACTCTTTTTCTCGAAGCTATAGCCAGTAAAAGTTCTAACTTAAAAACTCGTACGGTTTTTTTTTTGTTTTTTCAACTTTCGCCTGTGAAGAGTTAAACTTTTTCAACTTTTACCCCCCCAAAGTACCAACTAGATGAAAATTGCGATTTATAGAGTTGCTATTCGAAGGAGTTGGTCCAGTATTAAAGAAGTTACAGTGTATACAGATAAAAAAAAAACATACATCAGAGTAAAACCAATACCTTCTCGCTTTGCATCGAAGCTAAAACATTTTTCTGGATTTTTGTGAAAAAGGCATTAAAAGGGGTCAAATTTTATGTTTTTGGGGACGGTGATTACGAATTTGTTATCAGTTCTCAATTTTAATCAGCCAGAAAGAACTTAAGTAAAAAAAAAAAAAAAATTGAACTTTGTGTCAACTTAAAGTCAAAAGTGTTACTTGAGCACAAAACTCAATAGTATCATTCTGCATAGATCTACATAAAATTGTTTTAATGATTTGATAACAATTTTTTTAAGATTTTAAGTGTTTTTTGTTAAAATATACGCAATCTGCGAAAACACAGTTTTCCGGCTATTAAAAAAAAACTGTTGTGCCGAATTATTTTTCCGTTTAATATGTTATGGATACATATGAGTTCCAACTACTGGCAAATTTTCAACCCAAAGGTCTTAAAATTACGGCTAAAAACCCCGAAAAACAAAAAAAACCTGTACCCCCCCTAGGGGGGTGGGCATTGGGTTAAATTCAAATTTGATATAACTGACGTGCGCGGGCATACTAAATAAATATTTCTTATAAATTTCAACTCGATCCGACTCTTTTTCTCGAAGCTATAGCCAGTAAAAGTTCTAACTTAAAAACTCGTACGGTTTTTTTTTTGTTTTTTCAACTTTCGCCTGTGAAGAGTTAAACTTTTTCAACTTTTACCCCCCCAAAGTACCAACAAGATGAAAATTGCGATTTATAGAGTTGCTATTCGAAGGAGTTGGTCCAGTATTAAAGAAGTTACAGTGTATACAGATAAAAAAAAAACATACATCAGAGTAAAACCAATACCTTCTCGCTTTGCATCGAAGCTAAAAGTTTACTCTTTCTAAATACCTATTTTACATAGGATAATATTTTTATGAATAAACATCTTAGTAAATTTGAACGCTAATTTATTTCAATAAATTGATAATAGAAGACATGATAAATTAATAACACATTTTTTTTTTTTAAAGATTTACTGACTAATGTATAACAATTTTATTAGAACATAAAATAAAATAAAATATATAACATAATATATAGCATATAATATATAACATAATATATAGCATATAACATAAACATCAAATATATATTTTAAATACCAACGATTTTTTAAATTATATTTTGTTTATATACTCATAGAAATAAAAATACAAAAAGAGATTTTAATAAAACAATAAATACTACATATTTTAGTTACTAACATTACTTACTACATATTTTAGTTAAATAGTAGTTTTAGGGATTTAGGCCTTTTTTTTTAAGATCATTAATGGGTTTAAGTTTTCTAATTGTTTGTTGTTTGACTTAGATTCATTTTTAAATGATAACACTTGAAAAAGAAAAAAAAAAAAAACAAGAAAAAAACAATAACAATTATTAATACACATATTAGTTTGATATAGTATACATAATTTGTGGAGTTTTCCTGGTGATTCGAATCAGCATTTTGTTCCTCGCGGCCAGGATATGACATCTGTAAGGATAAGAAAATAAAACAGTCGTTAGCGACGTAAGCCTTTTTAAGGACTGGGTATTTACTTAGGCAGTTTTAGAAATCTATACTTGGTTCGTTAGCTAAGTGACTACTACACACTTCCTTTTAGTCTTCAAAGCGGGAATATGAATGTATGGTAAAATATGATAGTGGCCACTTAAGAAGGACGGTACTCGGATTTACATAAGAAAATTAAACAAAAAATAAGAGGAATTTATCTAAGGTTTAACATTGAGACATTGATACTAAAACAATAAAAAATGAAATAAAAAACATATAGCTCACTTCATTATAAAGAAACCACACTAAGCTAATTTTCGAGAAGAATAGTACTTTTGTATTTCAAATACTACGAATTATTTATGGTAGAGACATAAATCATAAAGCGTTTGAAATAATAATTTGATAATAAATTAGTGTAGAAGGGTAAATCACTTCCACGCTATGTATGCCGGATAGCTGAACGTTTACTGGGGGTAGTAACAGCCGGGGGTGGCTATTATATTCTCTCTTTGATCTCACAGCAACTTTGAGCAACACTAATACGAGTACTCATACATAAACGGTGTATTGACTTGACGGTGTTATAATTACAAACCAAATTAAATACACTGTCTGGATGCTGTATGGGCCAAGAGGCTTCAACATTAATAAAATGCATACTAACACAGGGGAGTCGAAATAATATAACCAGTCTGTCCGGACTTAACGGATCGAGCAGACTGATTAGCAAAAGCTTCGAAGTCACTAATATAAAATTAATATTTCATAAATAATGTTTCTAAATACACATGATTGTAAAATACAGCTCGGTCAACTTGAAGTCTTAAAAAAAAGTTAAGCAATATACTACTTAGCAGAAAGAAATAATAAATATGGTGTCAATAGAATTTTACATACACTATAACTGTTGTTAACATTTATATTATTACATTTCGTTTTTTTTCTAAATCAATTATGATACCAGAGACCTTAAAATTTATATAAACCGCATACTGCAATGTATTTATGAAAATTCAAAATTTTGATTATTAACTATCAAAAAGTAAAAAGATTGCATGTTTTCCATTTAATTGGAATGCTAGTTTTGTCACGTTGTTAAAAAAAAGGAAACGATTTATTTTTCTTATTTCGATTGCTCTATGACGAAAGGGACTATGCGACTATACTCAAGGTTTCCAGGAGACCAAAAAAATGGAATTTTTTATCATTTAAAACTTCAAACTCCGATAACTTTTATTGAACGAGTTTTCAAATTTTCTTCAGAAGTAATTGCTTAAGTAGATTTTTAATAAGTCATAACTATTATGTGCAGTATTGTATTGTACTGTGATTATACAACAATTTTTCTCGAGACTAACGGCTAACCTAAATATAATTGAAATGTTAGGGAATAACCGACGTCGCTTGGTCCCCATATATTTTATAATATTAGCGATAATTCCCTAAAAATGTCGCTTAGACTCGTGTTTTAGAGCTAACACATAATGAGGTGTCATTTTACCCGAAATTTAAAAACTTAATTATTCGTTAAAATTTAGCCACTCAGACGTACCAGCCTGCACATATTTTGAAGCACTTAAGTCCCATTTACCTAATAATACATGCAATGTCACTTATTCCCTAATTGTTGTGAAGCCGTCGATTTCTATAATTTCTAAAATATTTTAATATTTTATACTATTATATCTAAACAAATTCATCTTTTACTTGTACATTAGTGAAAGATGATCATCAGAATATTATTAAAGGAAAATAAACGGCGACAAATTTGTAAATTTCTAAAAAAATGTATTGGATCTATTTGCATTAAGATATTATTTAAATAACAATTTTACGATTTCTGGCTCAACGTTTGATAAATTAAGCCAGGCTATACCCGCAAATAAACGTTATTCAAAAAAAAATTCCTGTTTTTTTAATTCATAGTTGATTTCTTTTATCACAGACAGAGAGGAAATTGAATACTTTAAAATTTCAAATTCTGAATTTTTTAAAATGTAGATATTTCCTCAAGGGTTCTACAAGGAAATTACTTTTTGCTGATAACTTGATTGAAATGATTTCGATTAATAAAATATCTCTAGGATAAATATATTTTACAAAATAGTTTTAATTTCATATCAGCCCGATGTAAGCTTAATAATTTGTCATTAAATATAATTAAGTGCAAAGTCATGTCATTTTCGACATCTCACGCTCAAATTCTCCATGAATATAATTTAGAAAATTTAATGCTTCAGCGTATGTTTGATAATGGCAATTCAGGTGTTATATTTGACGCGACTCTCTTATCCAAAAAATATGATTTAAATCTTAAAAAAAAATCATTATTTAGGAACTATGAAGATTTTACAAACTATGATACTTTAAACACATTGTAATTTAGGCACATTGCTATTTTCTACACTAGAATTATAACTGAGTAGTCTGATCGCTATTTTGCAATGTCCCCATATAAAGTATGAAGCTATCCAAAATTATTACATTCACTTTATATCTTATAAATGTGGTATCCCTCGTCTACCTCATTCACAATATAAGTCGTTTTAAGATACATTAAAAAGTGTTGTAATTTTGTAGTTTTTCTTGTTAAAAACTTTTTTGCTTATGCTATATTAAAATATTAGACAGTATTTAAATATTTGTTTTATTTCATATTTTCTATAGCTTTATTAACGTTTGAAACTTAAATAGCGATATGTATATTTAACTGAATTTTTAAATAAAACTGGTCAATAACGAGTTTTGAACAAATCATTTTAAAGTTTTTAACGTTTAAAGTTAGTATGGGAGGTGGAGTGTGGTTGAGTAGTGCGCACAATTAAAATTAACTCTATACCCCACCCTCTTCTAAGTTTTCATGCTTACTATAAATATTCAGTGTTAAATATTTTCATTTTGCGATACTGGGAATTGATAATTATTAGTTCTGTTATCGTTCAGTCACAACCAGAACGCTGTTACTGTCCTAGTTTATTTTATATTATTTTTTAAAGTTAACAAAAAAAAATTCAGGCTTTTAGGGCTCAAACTGTTATATGTAATTATTAGTTAAGTAATTAAAACTATTTTTTGATAGTTCTTAAAAAAAATTTAAAAAAAGATTTTATATGTTAAATATTAAGCTAAATATATGTATGTGGTTTATCAAAAAAAGAAATTCCTTAGGGTTCTACTGTATATACTGGGAAACCCTGCATTAACTATGTGTTTAAAAGTTGTGTAAGTATTATGTACCTGTATACTATTATTGCATCTTGATTTAATTACTTTAATTTGAAAGCAAATTTGTGTAGCTTTATTTAGTATGAATTATTATTATACACATTGTTTAACAACAAATATATCAGTTTTCTGCTCCTAATTTATAATTATGAGATGCAAATTTCAATATACGTTTAATCCGACGTTCACTAACCCGAAACACTACTGTCTATTCCACCCACTGGTTAAACGTTGTTTAAAAGTCTCGTAAAGTGCGATCTAAAGCTTTAATTGCACGTTTGTTTGTAATTGTACATTCATCCCACACTATAAGCTTACAATATGTCAGATCTTTAACGAGTTGTGTTTCACGTTAGATGCCATAAACAGGAGTTAATGTAACCTTTTCGACCTTCAGGCAAAAGTGTAGCTAAAATCCCTTACAAAGGAACTGCTAATATTCGTATAATGTCTTATTTCTACGTACGTTACCGGTTAAACGTTTTAAATACAAACGTCTATGTTGCATTTTGTGTTACCCGTGTGCATCGAAACAGAACATATAAGGGCCATAGGTTGAATATACGGATCCGTATTTTGTATTAAAAACGGTTTTCTGTTTGAATTTCAATATTATTTCGCTTTTATCTATGGTTTGGCTCAAATTAAAGACTTTTAATTAAGACTTCAGTGGAACGTGGGTTCTAAAGTATAAAGGTTATGAGAATGAACACGAGGTAAATTGTAATTCTACACAACTTCGATTATTGTTAGTACTTTATTTTATACAGACTTATTGTAAGATGTTTCAGAGTGTGGTTGTTACATTTTATACAAAATATCCTTTGACATGGCATAATGATCATCCAACCAACGTTTTAGTGGATCGAAAATTTTACATGAATTTGGAATTAATGTTAATAAATCATAAATTGTCTAGAAGAGTAGAAATTAATGTGGCTTTTTCAGTTGCAAATGAACAGGATATTTGTATCAATTTCTTCCAAATCTAGATAAGTCACAAAACTGTTGTTCTTATTCCTCTATTTGAGAAGGATCATTTATAGTATTTTATATAACCATCTTCGACGGTTTCGATAATACAAAATAAAAAAATTCATTTTAAGTCCATTTTTTAAAGTTTTTAGTAAAGTAATACTTCTATCATTACAATCATTATTGTTTTCTATGTATAAAACAAATAAACTTTGAATAGGTAATTTTTAGTAAAAAAATAAAACTAGGAGTCAGCATTAAATTATATATATATATATATAAAAGTCAAACCACAGTTAAGTCACAAAATTCAATATAGGTATAAAATTAAACAAAACAAATTTTACGAGTTACCAACAATCCATATGTAATTAAATGAAGTAATTTGTGTCCATCCATTTACCAGAGAGAAGGTAAAAGTTCAAGTTGTTACAACTTAAAAGTTACAATTATTCTTATTTTGTTATTTGCTGTTAAAGCATATATTATGTCTTATTTCTACTAGAAATACTATTGTTAAATTTTCAAACTAAATTAAAAAAGCCAGTGCAGTAGGGTCAGGGCATAGTAAGGATTAAGTTTGTCTACAGATTTTTAAAAAAGTAGTATTACATGTTATAGTTCAATTTGTACCTTCGTTTTAATTTTCAGACCTAGACCTTTAAAACTTTGCTTAAAAGTAAAAATAAAAACCCTATCTTAGAAGCTTATGAAATGTTTTGTTTTGTTAATGTTTATCAATAGTTCTACGTTTTAAGAATACCACACAAATTTGAAGCTAATTGGACTATTTTTAACACAAATTATGGAGCCCCGTAATTTTTAATCGAAAAATATATAATTGTTTTGTGTTTTTTTCGATTTTAAAGGGGAAAGTGTGAATATTTTTAATTTTTGGTGCAATTAGGTAACTTGCAGTTTTGATTTCTGATCTATAAAGTTGCTACACGAAGAAATCGGTTCAGTGGCTTAAAAGATATCAAGGGAACAGACACAAGAAAAAACATTTTAATAAAAAAATAAAACACTTCATTATAAAAACAACCTTCTCAGCTACGCATTAAAGCTAAAATAAAAATGTTGTCAACATTTATTAAATTATAACTAAATTACGCCTGCAACTATACTATGAGATTTATGAGTCGGTAATTTGTTTTGTTCTTATTAATTTCTCAAGATTTTTTTTTCGTTAAAATTTCCAAAATTTATACTAATTAGGATATATTTTAGACTAAATACATTTTTGATGTAATTTATATATGGCTAATTAATTGTTGTGTTTTTTTTTAATATTTTGCGTTTTCTTAATAAAAAAAAAAAATAAATTTAAATGTTAGTTTAAAATACCTTAATAAAGCAAAATAAATAAAGTTGCTCATATTTATGTCTAAAAAAATATGTTTTATTAATTAAAAGATTTTATTTTAATGGTAAAATAAACAAATTAATACCACAAAATAGTAAATAAACAATATAAAACAATATATACTCGTATTTAAAGTATGTTTAATGTTAATTATTTATAAAGAAAATATTACTATAATTTATAAATAGTTTTTTGGCTGTTTATATTAGACTGATCTATGAAAAAATTGTAAAGAATTTCTCATAACATGTTATTTCGGAAAACCCATAATTTTAAAAACATTTCAATTGAACAAATGTGTTTCAAAAGGTCAATACCATTTGACATACTATTTTTTGTAGAAATATATAACTAACTATTTTAAAATTTAAAAAACAAATTGGTTTTGACTTTGAGAAAACATTTTTTTTTTCATCTTTTAGAATGTAACTTGGTTGTAATATTAATGTCGATATGGACGAAATAAAATATCGCGTCTACTGAAAAGTCGATAAAATAAATGTGTTACGTTTTGTAAAGTTTACCTTGTGAAATGCAACACAAATTTAATAATGCAAGTATCATATATAATAAATTCGCTAAAGGTAGTGATTCGAAAGAGAGTACCTATTGTGATTTGCGCTATATTATGATTATGTTATGTGTTCTTCTGACAACCATACATAGCTTTTTCCCATAATATAATATCGTAAATCTATCTTTACCGTGAAGAACTTGCACGTCTATTGTCGATAAAAAAATGTGAAGCGTACCCATGTGTAATCTATTATATTATACGTCTGGATACACCAGTTTTTTTTTAGCAATAACGTCATATTCCTTAAGTATGAAAAGAAAAAGATTATTCTTCAACAATCCTGATAAAGAATTTTCCGTTCGTATTTCAAGTGTTAGAACGCCGTTATTTTGTTAAAAGAAAACTACATATGTCGTTTAAATCTTGTCACCCTCCGCTTCCTCATGCGAGGACGAACATCACCTATCCCCGACCGTCCGGGCTGTTGGGGATAAGTCTCACCCGTGGAATCATACGTCCGTCTATTTGTCCCACACCGCTTCATTTCACAATAATATATAATATATATATATATATATATATTTTTTTTTTATTCTCGTGTTAGTGAAGACATTTAATAAACGGGCTTACGCTCATACCACGGACCAAAAATTGTGTTAAGTTATGTTTATTTTTATTATTTCCCTTTGTCTCTTTCTTTTAAATTTTACGTGCGATCCGCTAAACATGCTCCCGTCAAATATAGATACTACTAAATTTTAATTTTGATCAAGAACAACTTATTTTTAATTAAACGCGTAAACCGGTAACAGTCTTATAATACTTCAATACGTCTTGTTTCATGCATCGGCGGAAATAATTTTTTAATATGTTTTTTTTTATACTTTTGTAAAATCATTCAAAAACTTTTAAAGCTATAGACATTTTCGAATTGAAACAATTAATTAATTAAAAAATAACTTCAAAATCGTAACTTCTAGTACATATGTATTATAAATGTTAGGCAGAATTCAAACGTTTTTTATTAACACGCTTATATTAGCTTCACTTGTATGTATGTATATATGTATGTTTGTATGTTTGTATGTAACTTTGTAACTATGTAATTATGTAACTAAAAGAGATAGGCAACCGAACGTACATGCGTGTATTCATTGTTGTTTACCTGAAGTTTTCAAGTAATAGAGACACGTATGTACTAGAATTAAAATACACGATTTTAAAGCACATCGAACTAAAAAGTGGAAAATAAAAAAATATAGTTAAAAAAAACTAAAAAACACGCTTAAATAGTAAAATAAACTAAAAAGTACAAAATAATTTTCAATATAGAAATCAATTAATAAAAAATAAATAGTATTATTGTGAAAAAAGTGTGGGGCGCTTTTCAAGAACTGATATATGTAGCACCCCTCGCTTTTTTCACAATAATACTATTTATTTTTTATTAATTGATTTCTATATTGAAAATTATTTTCTACTTTTTAGTTTATTTTACTATTTAAGCGTGTTTTTTAGTTTTTTTAAACTATATTTTTTTAAAAACTTAAAACTCTTAGTATAGCGGTACACAAATTTAATAAAAAATGGAACATAAAATTAGATGCCTCTTTTCTATGTTAGCTTATGACTATATGAGCATATCAATTTTAGCTTAATGTTCAATTTTATTAAATAGTTACCTATATATTGCGTCTTAATAAATATCGTACAAAGATTTTTCGAAAATTTGCATATATGTACATTCCTCCGTAATAAATGAGTGGTTTGGCCAGTGCCGTAACTTCACCGGAGTCAAAAACCCCGGTGCAAACAAATATTTATTGACCCTACTTGAGTCTTGTAAATTTAGTACATATAAAATACATGTGAAATACTATTTACTAATAACTAAAATTGACGTACTATTGTACTCAGGTCTAAGTCTAAATAGATAGCGATGAATTTATTACTATTCGTAGTCTTTAAACATTGAATACTGTATAATAATTAGTATAAAATATAAACCATAATTTTTTGAATACCTACTCAAAATTTAAACTATATGGTTGCTGACTGTAAAGGCCTCCATTGCTAAGGGCTAATGTCTACGCCTATTGCTTATACGGCACTGGGGTTTGGCGTCTTACGTTACTATTATGAAAAATATTAAACTTATTAAATAAGTTTTAAAATCATTGGAATCGTGTATAGTAAAAAATTAAATAACCACAGAACCAGTGTGCACTAACTGACCAGTTGACCTGCCCAATATAAAACCAACACTGGTACGCGATATTATTACCGGAGACGGCTCACCGCGGTGGTCACGTAGGTCTATTATAACAATAATAGCGTTATGGTCATTATCAATTCCTTGAAAATCACATTGTAGAAAATCTCATTAAAATACATACTTTTTCGAAATATAATTTTAAAAATACCTCTGAAATGTAAACGTTTTGCCGAATAACTATACACAAAATCTGAAACCGTGCTCCGATAATTATTTAAATAACACAATTAAAGCTAAAAAAAAATCCAATTATGTTTTTATTTAAATGTAATTCAAATATTAATTTCAAATACTTTTTATTTAAATTAGTTCTGTACTATTATTACTCTCCTATTATTTTTCCATTTAATATATACTAATTAACCTCTAGACATTTCATTGATGTTTTGTACTCTTGAGTTCCTAAGTAACCGTCACAGGGCACACAAACTTCTAATAACCAACAGACGTCAGACCTTAAGTATCAAACAGGTATCAAAGTACCTTTAATGCCCCATGCCGCGTGTACCTCTGATGGTTAAAATCTAAACGTACAGTACGTCATTACCGGATATAGTCATAGACGGTGACTTCTGAACGAATAAGGATTATAATTCAACCAATATCATGATATACTACATAAAATATACTACTATAACATATAATATACTACGTTTGAACAAATTTTGTTTCACAGAGGTACACCATAACAGACATTTGGCCGACTGACCTCTAGACATTTGTATCTGTTTTCAACCCATAAAGTAAGCAACACCAGACACTTGATATTTAACCGCTTAACTTCTAGATTATTATTTTCAATTCAAAATTAAAAAAATTGTACTCTATTTTTTAGCAAGAAGTACCAGACACTCGCTTTTTTTATTAGGTCGTTTCTGATTTGACAGATAACTAGATTTACATTACACTAAGGCAATACTTAGCTTGCAAAATACTTTTTCCAAAACTAAGTATGAACTCTGATCACTAGATACAGCCTATAGGTGCCATGAATTATAATGAAATTATTTTAAGACGTATTGTAATGGATCGAAACCTTGGCCGGCGTAGCCGGGCACCTTCTAGGAACCGCGGTGTACTGACTTCCGGATACCGTGGTCGGCGTAACCGGGGACCTCCCTCGGAATCTGTGACCTCCCGAAAATACTTTGCAGCGAGGGGTCGTAAGCGTGCCCGGCGTAGTTAGGTATGGTACTGGTAATTTTTGACCTACCCGCTTCGAGAGCCCTAGTCTAAATATAAAAGGACAATAGTAATGCCTTAATAATATGAGTGCGCAAGTCTGCCGCTGGTGGGTCTTACAGTCTTACTACATACTTTATAAATACGAGCGATAAGGGTAGGTACACTTAAGTATAAAAACTCATCTTACCTCGTTATCTTCGTTATAATTTTGTCCTTGATTGTACTGATTGCTCCAATGAAACAGTTGTTGCCGAAGCAGAGGGGTTTCGTCACAATCCAATCTGCGACATATTTAAGTAATAAAAAGAGTGATTAGAGAGTTTAAAATGAGTTAATTGAAAACAATAATTTTTGCCAACTATTTTTGATTTTGAACCACTATGCGTGGGAAAGGTTATAGATGAGACGGAAAATATTGATAAACTTTCACCTGTGTAATTACATTTAATGTTAGTCTATAAAATTTCTCGGCTGCAAAATGTTTTTCTTTCCTCTCCCTGACCTATCCAATGATATCAAACCCTAACCTTCCGTATCTTCCCTTACCTTCTCTCTTTCTTCCCTTCCTCGCTCTCCTACTTCCTTCTCCTCCTTTCTACCATTTTCAATTCTTCTCTCCCTCCTTAGAAGACGCGAAGTTAAAATGAGAGATAAGAGGAGGTAGATAGGAAATAAGTAATCGGAGAAGGAGAAAGTAGAATAGAAGTTGGAAGGGGGACGGTTAACTGATGAGATAAACAGTTTTTTCTATCTAGCCCCAAAAACCTCTTCTTATTACCCTCTTCCAACCCCTTAGGAGGGGAGGTAGATTGGGAGTGAGGGTATTTTTTTGGCAGGTTCCCCCACTTAACGAATGAAAGAGCCAAGACTGACCTTGTAAACTTAACCCTTAGGGAGGGCCCTCTTTTAAAACCAACAAGACACATTTCTTATTGATCCATAATCAATAGCGTTGCTGATTAATAAAGCTCGGTTATTTATGACTTTGCATATTTTTTTATTAAAATCAGAATTATACCTAAATACGGTATATATTCGATTTACAAAGACTAGATTTTAAATCAGCAAACTTATTTTGCATATTTTACACATTTCAGCTTATATTTATCTATAATGATTATTTCTAGATTTAGTAACATATTTGTAAGTATAATTACTAAGAATGTTCCAATTTATTATTATCTTTAATCTTATTTACGAGTATGAGCTAAAGAAAATTATACACAATATGAGAAAATTATCAAACGAAAATTCTGGTTATAAAATATTGTATAAAATAGTCGTCATTGTTCTTTTAAATTTGAAAACATTACCAAAATAATATAAATTCAATGTTATCTTGAAATGTAAAATACCTTTCTTAGTAATTAACCTATGTAAAATGTGGTTTATATTAAGTCAAACAATTTTTTAGCCGACTTCAATAAAGGCATATTGCTAATTGCCTTTGATAATGTGATATGGAAAAAGATATTTAAAATCTTGAAAAGAGTCGGGGTTACAAGGATAGAAGAATAATCAACCGGTCATCTAGTGGTGTAGTTTGCCGCTAAAAACCCGGGTGGTCACCCATCCGGGATTAAGCGGCACCAGTCGCAGCTTAACCTTAGGCGCCTTGCGGCAGCTGCGGTGTCCACTGCGCCACACCGTACCGGTAGTAAACTATTTAAAAAAACCAGTACAGTGGGGTCGGTGCATAGTGGGGACGGAGCATAGTTGGGTCGTGGCATAGTGGTGACGGGGAGGTCACAGGTTTACAGGAATTTTTAAATCTGAAAGTGATAAAATCACTTTCGAAAAAACGCTTCGATGCAAATCGGTAGTTAGTATTTTCAAGCCAGTACAGTCCAAACCAAGCACAGTATAAACCAGCAAAGTTAGAAAGTTTTAAATGAAGATTCTGTATTTACAAATGAGCATCAAAGCATTTATTTGAAAGCGATTTTATTCAATTTTATCACTTTTATTTATAATAATTCTTGTAGACCTGTGACCTCTCCGTTTCCTCATTGCTTTGATTACATTATGCCAATACTCTACTGTACTAGTCCTCTCGGATAAAATCACTTTCAAATTAACGGTTTGATGCTCATTTGTAAATACAGAACCTTCATTTAAAACTTTCTAACTTTGCTGGTTTATACTGTGCTTGGTTTGGACTGTGCTGGCTTGAAAATACTAACTACCGATTTGCATCGAAGCGTTTTTTCGAAAGTGATTTTATCACTTTCAGATTTAAAAATTCCTGTAATCCTGTGACCTCCCCGTCACCACTATGCCCCGTCCCCACTATGCACCGACCCCACTGTACTGGTTTTTTTTTTTTTTGCAAAAACTTAGTGGACCAAATAACACATATACAATGTCTTGTTATATTTTGTTGGAATGGTCGACGATTCATGTTTCAATCGTTTGTACTCCATAGTTTAAATTATAATCGCTTATTCTCAATAAAATTAATATTTATGTATTATATACTTCCATTAAAGCAATCTCACACAAACTATTTATACTTCACAGATTATATTATTTCAAAGCTATATTATACTTCTATTTTACTAGATTGACAATGTACAAAATAAAATGCAACTAAAAAAACCTTTTCATAGATCCTTAAAATGTAAAGGGTAGGATAGTGAAACGGGTTTTACCTTTTAAATACATTAGAAAATCGCCGTTTTACTGCCTCATCCTGTATATTAATTTCTTGTTATTTTCTAAAGAAAAATCGATTTTCTTACATTTAAATTAAAATAAATCGTATACTGGTACTGTGATGGAGAAAACAACAAATTTTACCTACATATATTACTTATTAGTTAAATGTTACTAACGTGTATAACCACTAGCAATCGGCTGTTGCCTGTTATTTAACAATAACCTTTTATGGAGATTTTAAAAATTGTGTTTCTTTAATAATAGCATAGGAGCAGTATCATGATGTTAAATGTTCACGAGATTTGATCTAGTCATAAAATAAAGTATTATCATTTATGACTTAATTATTATTAAAATTTATCTTAATAGTAATAGTACATAGTAATAAAATAATGAAATATTTTATACAAAATTAGAGCTACAAGTTGATAAATTAAAAAATTAAAATTAGCACGAAGCAGATTATCTAATATTAGACAATTTAAACAATCAAGCGTGAATCTCTTTAAATGAATAACAGTATAACAATATACAAAACATTAGTTTTCCTTTAAAAAAATTGTATAATAAAAAAAACATTTTGAGTCGGTATACTGCATAAAAACCAACACTTAATCTGAATCCAAAAAACAACAGTCCTCTTCATTATTTGCAGGTAGTTGGACATTATATACTCATAGTTACACTTCGGTAAGGTTATATAACGCAGGCTACAAAATAACGAGATAACGACAGTGGTTTTGTCGTATCAGAATCATTAAGTGTCTTAATAAGTACACGGATAGGTTTTTTTCCCAATAAATCGAGTTTCTACTATAATCAGTTAAACGATTTAGTCGCCTGTGATATCATGTAATAAACACGATATTATGATACCGATCATTGGGCCCTAAACTAATCTAACACGGATAGACGTTACCAACTGATAAATTTTAGTGTCTGTTCGTTTCTCATATCTGGTACACCGGGTTTTTAGTTTAAAAAAAAAAAAAAAAAAAAAATTGAATTTGTGTAAACTTTAAGTCCAGTTTACATTTCAACTCGATCCGACTATTTTTCTCGAAATTATAGCCAGTAAAAGTTCTAACTTAAAAACTCGTACGGTTTTTTTTTTGTTTTTTCAACTTTCGTCTGTGAAGAATTAAACTTTTTCAACTTTTATCTCCCCAAAGTACCAACTAGATGAAATTTGCGATTTATAGAGTTGCTACTCGAAGGAATTGGTCCAGTATTAAAAAAGTTACAGTGTATACAGATAAAAAAAAAACACACATCAGAGTAAAACCAATACCTTCTCGCTTTGCATCGAAGCTAAAAAAAACAAAATTATTCGATATGTTGGAATAAAATTATTTAATTATGTAAAGATAATATAAGTTTTTTTTTTTTTTAGTAAACTATTTAAAAACAAATATTATCTTTACATAATTAAATAATTTTGTTCGAAAATATCGAATAATTTTTTTGTTGTTATTTGAATATTTTACTAACCTAACTGTTTTCTTAATAATTAAAATTTTGTAATACATTACCTTTAATAACGTTGATTGTAAACTTTTGATCGCTGCGACGTTATCTGTCTCGGACAAGTGGTTGTAAACTAAATGCAAGTTGGAAAGTGCAACAAGGCTCACCACCCTCATCCCTTCTTCTCATCCCACTCCTAAGTCCCTATTGTTTCCCACATACTGCGTTCAGCGCTAGTGACCTATCCCCGGAACTGTAACGAGTAACTAATATGTATTTTGCATTATTTTTCCCAGTCCATTATTATTGAATTTACCATAAATTGTTTAACTAATTGTTTTGAAATAAAAATTTGTTGGTTAAATTATAAATAGCTGTAAAATAAAAATATTATAATAAAAACTCACAGAACTGCAGACATTTTTTTTTGAAACATATTATAATTTCAATCTCTGCGTGTCTTAGAAGTTAACACAATTAAATCTTTCAAAATACTAGTATTAGCTATATATTTATGTTTGAATAAAAGCTATAAAAAAAAAAAAAATACTAGTATCAACGTCATATTTTTGAGTTGACATTTTTTACATTATCAAGAGCAAAAATGTTGATAAGCTAATAATATAATACTACTTATTACAAAAAGACTAAAATCATTTATGATGCACACAAAATATGGTGAGTAACTGATAAATCATAAATTTATTAAACCCACTTTTTTCCTAATTATTGCCTATACAAAACTCCTTAAAAACCAATCGCACGCAATCTTCTTAACCCTTCGATTTAAGTTTTAAAAATAACATTTGGAATATATTTTTAGTTAGTTTATATGTGACAAATTGCAATTTTAAAAGTATTTTAATAATTTTCACGATAATAATATTAAATATGAAAATTAATACTGCACTTCGATCGATACATTAAGCAAGTATTGAAAAATCTACATCTGTTTTCAAAACTAGTTGCTAATCATTATTATTGGTGCGATTAAAATTCAAATTAGTTGTTTTCGACCATAGAATAACACAGATGAGGCTCCCTAATAAATAATCTTGTTCCTCGGTTGTATTAATACATCTATGAGACGGCTGATTAAAAAGAGCATAAAGAAAACACGTTAAATTATTTTCGTACGACTCGAACGCGGCGATCTTGGTATTGCGCGGGTCAGTTTTCCGGAATTCTCGGGAATTCACGACATTGGGTAGGTCAATATTTAAAGATAATAAAGGTTGCCTGACAGTCAAGGAAACAATGTAGACCCCATAACGCCGGTGACGTCACCCGCCGGTCGGTAGCGGCGCTCTGTTGCCGTATACGGTGATTCTCTGATACCAAGGAATTTTCAGTCCGCTAACTTTTACTAGATTTGTGTTTTGGAAACTCGTTTACACTCTATGTAAAATTGTTCCCGATCAACGCTTTTTAACAAAATTAAGATATTTAAATCATCCCCTACCAATAAAAAAAAAATTAAAATTGGTCGAATTTTCAGTCCCTCGCCATGTCCCTCACCCCTATTTGGCGTTATGGGTATAATGTTTTGTTTAACAAAATCTCAATAAATACAAAAAAATGTTTTTGGGACCGTATATTTTAAACTGTCTTGGAGTACTCCGATAGTTTGTATCCTCGTTGAGTCAAATTATTCGGCAGAAAGTGATCAGGACCTACGTCATTAAATTCTTCATTTAACTGGAAGTAAATTTGCAAGACTTCACATAGATTTTCAGTACCTATTTTAAATTAAAAACAGGTTAAACTATTGAATAAAAGTTACTATTAAGTACCGACACTATATATTTAATACTCATTCTGACCTTGAAATGACTCGAAAAAAATCTTGTACAATATGTTGTTAATTAAAATATAAACATTACCATTCACTACAAATGATACACTTTACAGTAGCTTATATCCGGTGTGCGGGTGTTTTAATAATCATTTTATCATAATGAGCGCTTTCCTAAGTATCTATGTTTTGCGGTGAGTAGTATTTTCAATATTTTACTACTATTATTGAAATGGATATGTCTTATGACAGGGGGTGATTCTTAAAATTTGTCCGTCACACTTAGTGTCACAGTGCTGACGTCATTAGAGACGAGTATAGAGGAGGATTATGGAGGGATATAAGGATATATAAGGAATAAAGATAGTCAAATGAATTTGTTAGGTAGGCACTTACTTACTGGCGAACCACGGAAATGTAATTATGAGAAATGTTAAATATTGATAAATGTTACGAGCTCAGAGTAATAATAATAATCGATTAAGGCAAAATATTATTAAACTATGTCATCACCTTAAAACTAACTAAAACACATAAAGCTTTTGGTGATGATCGTGAAACACAGTATAACAATAATGTTATAGTAAAAATTTTGCTTTATATTATTCAATAAACGCAATAAAAAGTTTTGATAATCTTTTTTTGCTATCTAGTTGTTCACACAGTGATTGTGGTCAGTATTAGAGATCATCAAACAAAGACGGCGTCAAATGGATCTCTTTAAGGATCTCAAAGGTTTCAACTAGAATATTGATCTGACTAAATGTTTTCTTTAGGCAAAAAGTTATTAAAGATTAAATGCAAGATAACGATTTTGTCAAACTCAATATCTTAGTTGCTTTATGCTATGCTGGTTTAGGCTGTACATGGTTTTAAATGTCTCAGTGTATACTGTACTTAGTTTGTATTGTGTTGATTAATATATAATGCAGACTTGTGACTTTAGTGACCTGTAACTTTTATGTACTTATTTTTTACTTCATAAGATTAAATTAAATGCCATTCATTTTCGTTGTATTGAAGAAGTGCGCCAAGAATGTTCATAATACATTGTACGGGTAATAGAACTTTATCTGCGTCTAAACGAAATAAAAGCGTAACCATCCTACATTTACTTTTGCGAAAAACATAGGTATATACAGATGAATCATTGAAGCATTACTAAAATGCACGACAAAGAATTTGTCGAGCGCATCTCGCAGTATCTCAAGTTTTAACAATACTTAGTTTTGATTTCAAGGAATGCCAGTTGTCATATAAATTCAACGATGTACCGTGCACGCTAATAATTTAACAACTCTCTTTTAATTTCATGCAACTAACAATTGGGATGAGAATTTAATAACGCAGTACGTAAACAACCTAACCGTTTGTATGGGTATTGCATTCCACCCTCTCAACAGAAGTGTATATATTGTGATTAATACAATAAAGAGCATTGGCGATCCGAGGGGAAGTAATGCCCCGCCAGGCAAGTTCCTCCCCGGGATGCAATGGATGCATGTAGAAAAAAAAAAGGTATTGCATTCCGGTTCAGATAACATGGATAATATCGGCGAAAACTATGATATTATGCTCTTATGTTAATTACACCTCTTGAAAATGAACAAAATAAAAATATAATAATAAAAACCATAATAATAACAACCAAACTTTTAGCTTCGATGCCGAGCTGAGAAGGTATTGTTTTTACAATAATGTGTTTTTATTTTTTTATTTTTGTGTCTGGACCCACGATATCTCGTAAACCACTGAACCGATTTCTTTGTGTAGCAACTCTATAGATCAGAAATCATACCTGGAAGGTACTCTAAAGTCCCCAAAAATTTAAAAAAAGTCACCCCTTCCCCATAAAAATTGAGAAAAAAACCTAAAAAATGTACAAATTTTTCAACTTAAAATTACGATGCTCTATAACTTTTTTTAAAAAAATCGAAAATGTTCCAAATTTATATGAATTGTTCTTCAAACATAGTACTATCGATAAACATTAACAAGCCAAAAAAATATCATAAACCCTTTCCCTTAGAAGGGATAGAATTTTTTTTCTTTATTTCACTTTTTCAAGCAAAGTTTTAGAGATTTAGATCTGAAAATTAGACCAAAGGTAGATCTCAAATAGAACTATAACATATATAATTTTCTCAAAAACCTGTAGTCAAATTTTTTTTTTATTAAGGAAAACCCCCAAAAATAGGGTAAATTTACACTTTATCTGTAGTCAGTTTCTAGGTTGCCATGTGTGTGTGAATCAACAGTCAACGGGTAATGAAAATATTTTCATTATATTGTTAATTACAATATATGGGTAACTATGACAGTACATTTTTATAGACAGACGATCAACCCTTATCGTATACACCCTGCACAAGACTAAATATTAAATTTTAAGTACATTATTGCTGGTCTCACGATATCTTCTAAACCGCCATAACTAGTTTGAACATACTATCCACAGATTCGCATCGAAGCGTTTATTTAAAAGTGATTTTATCACTTTCAATTATAATAAAATCTGTACACCTGTGACCTCTCCGTCCTCACTATGCCCCGACCCCACTGTACTGGCTTTTTTACTTATTAAATTTGTTGTCGAGTTGTTATTTTTAGCAGTATAAGCAAAATACTTCTTCCGAAAGAGATTAATGTTGTAATATGCAATAAATGACAAAGGGCTGTCTCAAATTGAAAAGGTTGTACAGGCAATTTTGTCAATTTTCAGGAAAGCGTTAAAAGTCTTACTGCATTTTAAATTACGTCTGCATCACGAACACGGCTTAGACGAAACAAGAATTTTACATACATTGTAACAGGTATAACTGTGGGAATAAAAAAATCCCAAGTGTGCCACGGGACATGCGTAAGAAGTTTGACTTCTTTTTTCAATTTGTTTTTGACATTATTAAGTATTGCTAGGTTTTCAATACTCGTAGTTGAATTAATTGCAAATATCGAATTATATATTAAGCCGATACTCTCTTATACATACCCCTTTAGTTTTTGCTTCAAGTTTAGGTTGTACTTTATTTCCACTGTCCATTATACCTACAAGGCTTAGACACTAATACTCGTTTAAAATAAATACGTACAATACAGGGTGTCCAAAAAGTTCGAAAACTGTAAATTTTTAAAGCCGTTTTTAGATTTTTTTCAAATTTTGACATTTGGATAATGGTAGATGTTGTTTTATGCACATTTAAGGCTGAAATCCAAAATCTTACCTTAAATAGTTTGCGCATGCGTGATATCAACTAAATGGAAACCCCTATATTTTTTGGGACATTCTGTTAAAAAATTCACAATTAAATCGAATCAATAGCTTTAATCATCATTTGGAAATTTGTTTAAAAAAACACTATTTTTTGGAGATGCTAATTGCGCGTTTAAATGCTTAAGTTACACAACGAAAGGCCGTTGGCTCGAAACTTTTCCCTATAAGAGTTCGTCCAGGTAATAAATAATAATGACTAGCTTTTTTTAATACCTGCTGTTAGCGGCAGTGTTTACGTTATCACAGATGTTTGTGTGTGTCATGTAAATGATGAGTGACTAGTTCAGTAAGAGCTGGCGTGTGCGCGGCGATTCCGCATAACCAAGTCTAATCTATGATTGTGCTATCAATTACATAAAAACGGATTTTAGATTATTAGAATCGACTATCAAATTATGTTAAAACTCAAAGTATAGCTAATGTGTACAAACATATTTGCAATTAGGTCAGTTAAAATTTAAAATGTATTATATGTGTTGAAGCATATACTATTTTAGGTTTTTAAAAATTAAATATTCTTTTGGAAAAACTATCTTTAATTCAGTGTAAAACCATAGAATAACAAATTTAAAAGAAATGCACCTGTAAGTTAAAAAAATAAAAGATAATTGTTTATGTATTATTTTTATTCAATTTTAAGATTAGGTATCATTAACAGAAATGGTTGAACCTACACCATGCAAAACTTAAGTTGCACCAAAAATGCAAAGCTATTGTTTACACAAACATTAGTTACTATTAGGATAAAATCTTCGGATCAAAATTTTAAAATCATTTTGTACTGACAGCGTTCATAATTTAATTTTGTTCATAGAGTACAGTTATACAATTTATCTTAAACACGAGAAAAACAATATTCGTACTAAAAAAATTAACTGTTAACGATAACTGTCCAACTATTTGTTTCATAAATTATTTTATTTCAATTTATAGTATGGAAGTAAGATGATATTTTTTTTATAATTTGAATTTAAATAACATTACGTTTAAAAAGTATTTGATCCTATTTATTATATAATATAAAATGTAAAGATAATATTTTCATTTATTGTTAAATCCTAATGTCAGTTATTGCATTATCTAAAAGATAATGCTATGTAATTTTGTTTATTAGTTATTGTTTTTTAAAACTAAATATTTTGCAATTCATACACAGTAGGGTGGACCAAATAAAAAATGTTTTTTTTTTGTTCTTTTATTGACATTATGTTCTTTGGGGTAAAATAATATTTCCCTATTTTTTTCAGATTTTTAAAATTATTTTTAGAGGTTACGAGCATCAGTTTTCCAAAAAAAAGTATTTTTTTTTTGTTTTTTATTTTTTTAAGGTATAAATATCAATTTTAAACAAAATGTTGCTTGTATACAAAATCATCGTTAAAAAATGAGGAATAAACCAGTATTCTTTTTTTTTTTTACAGAAAAAACTACTTTCTAACAAATTTAGGCCTTAGAATGTAAAATTTGCAAAAACATTGATATATATATATATATACTCTTAATAGTACCCTAAAATATTATTTTTAGGGGTATAAAATATTTTTAACTTATTCCTCATTTAGTTGCGAAGAATTCCGATTTACTTACATAACACATTATTCTAACAATAGATCAGAAAAAAATTTAAAAAAAAAACAAAAAACAAGTGTTGAATATATATATATATATTTTTTTTATTATTATTACACTCGGCAGTAAAGGCCATTATATTATATATATATATATATCTGTGGCTTGGAGCAAGAAGGGCCAATGTCACTTTTTGCAACTTTCGGAAAATGAGCTTTGAAGTTTTTATTTTCCATTAGGCTCTATGTTAATTTTTTTATCAAACTCTCATGAGTAAATTATTTTTTGGCCTCAGAGTGTGATTTTTTCACAGTATATAAAGAATGATTTAATTTTTGCAATTAGCGGACTAACTAGTTTATGCACAAAATTGACATGGGCTCTTCTTGCTCCAAGCCACAGATATATATTGATATAACAAATATGTATATATATAATATATAGTAGCTGACTACTGTGCAATCATAATGCCATAAGGATGTATTATAAAATCTTGTTTCTTTTGTTTTAATTTTCTTTAAATCATTTTTTTCCTGATCTTTTGTTAGAATATAGTGTTATGTTTTTGTATATGCAATTTATGTATTTCTATATAAAGATTTTTTTTATTTTATAAAATAATATTGTTTTTTGTTAATTACTTGTAAAAACTATGAACTAAAAAAAATATATTTGTTAAGTAACAGTATTCAAAACTTGTTTTTTTTTTTAATTAATCTTTTTTCTGATCTATTGTTAGAATAATGTGTTATCTAAGTATATCGGAATTCTTCATAACCAAATGAGGAATAAGTTAAAAATATTTTATATCCCTAAAAAAAATATTTTAGGGTATATATATATATATTTATGTTTTCGCCAATTTTACATTCTAAATTAGTTGGATAGTAGTTTTTTTTGTAAAAAAAAAGAAAGAATACTGGTTTATTCCTCTTTTTCTAATGATGATTTTGTATACAAGCAACATTTGTTTAAAATTAATATTTGTACCTACCATTAAAAACTAAAAAAAAAAAAATTTTTTTTAGAAAACTGATGCTCGCAACCCCTAAAAATAATTTTAAAAATCTGAAAAAAATAGGGAAATATTTTTTTACCCTAAAGAACATAATGTCAAGAGAAGAACAAAAAAAAATTGTTTTTAGTCCACCCTAATACACGGGTACTCCACAAGTTAGGATAACACTTTATGGGGTTAATATTAGTTTTAAATATAAACAAAGAATAAAAACAATTATTAATTCTATTCTGAATAAATATATTTTAAGTAAATACGCCAATCGGCTGTTTTAAGTTACATAGTTGACATAATAATTAAAAGTACAATTAAACAAAGGATAAAAAATATAAATAGACACAACATAAAGATAATAATAATACAAATTTAATAACTGACAATCGACAAAGGTCACACTAGATTCGCCGATCTGAGCATTCTGTGCATTGGATGATTGTGGCTATAAGAAGTGGAATGAATAGGAGTATTAAAAGGAGTTGGATTTCGAATAATGTATGAAGGAACTTTAAATAAGACACGGGAGAGAATATCAGGAGCATCAAAGGAATTATTTTAGGAAAGCGTTTATAAATAGAGAGTCAGCATCATAACGACGGGATGATAAAGATATTAAGGATACGGCTAATATGGGAGTAATCATGTTGCAATGGAGGTAATTTAAGCTTGTATGCAGCATAAGACAAAAACGTATGCTGGACACGCTCAAGCCGCAATTGATCATTAGCCAGATAAGGATGCCAAACAACAACCCCATACTCCGAAATGGATCGGACAAGAGCGAAATACAAAGTCCTAAGACAATTAATTGAATTAAAGAGCTTCGTATTACGCTTGAGAAAACCTAAGACTTTAAGGGCTCTACCGATGATGACATCGATATGGTGGTTAAAGGAAAGCGAGAGTCATTAAGTAGATATGGATAGTGCAAAGGGTTTCTGGATCTTGAGAAAGAAATCACACTGCACTTACTGATATTAAGGGAAAGACCTAAATGGAAGACTCAAATATTAAACTGATTAAGTTCCTCTTGTAAAAGAAGGCAGTCAGCATGGGTTTCAATTTTATAAAATATTTTTATATCGTCGGCATAGAGAAGGAATTGAGCTTTCTTAAAATATCTGGAAATAGAGTTCACAAAGAGGCAAAATAAGAGAGGACTCAAGTGTCCGCCTTGTGGCACCCTTGACGTGACATTAACCAAATTAGAGGAAACACCATTTACCTTAACAAATTGTTTCCGGTCTAATAGGTAAGAGCAGAACCATGATTGGAGAGGATCTCCAATACCTATGCGGTCAAGTTCGTTGACAAGTAGGTTGTGAGGTACAGTGTCAAATGCTTTAGAGATGTCAGTTAGGATTTTAAAAGATTGTAAAACATCACAAGTTTAATAATTAAAAAGAAAACAATTAAAAAAGTTTACTAAATATTGTTTTTTGTAGTAGTAACTTAATCCTATACGTACAAGTTGTTATGAAATTAAGTTGTATAAATGTTTAATATTATTTTCAAATTTGCTCAAGATTTGTTGTTGGTTTGACATATGGCGTGTACTAAACCCCAACAACACACTAAGGACGGGAAAAACTAGTAACACACTAACGAAGGGTTAAACATTACTAATATTAAATATACAAGCACGGGTAGAGGGAAATCAATATCTTAAAACTACTGGTAATAAATTACATCGGTAAAACTCGATGCAGCATAATACGGGTACAATATTTTAATTTTAACGTTACGTGACTGCCCGACGGCGACGAAAAATGAATGAGCCGTGGACTTCCATATCGGATCAGGCACCAGATGACCGGAAGCGGGGCCACGGAGTGGCCAGGCGCCTTTGGGACGGCGAAAGCTCAAGCAACACGCGACAAGACGGGCCGGGTCTTCGCAGACGGCGCGAAAACGACGGCTAACCGGCATAACAAACACCGCGCACAGACCGCGCACAGCAATACGCTAACGGCGACGGGCAAAGGAGCACCGCGCACAAACCGACGGTGACTGAAGGCAAGGCGAGGGGCACAAGGAACGCCGCACACAGACCGAACGCTAAAGTCAAAAACGCAATGTTTACGGCATGAACGCACAAAGGCAGCAGGGCGAAAACGGCAATGGCAACAACGCAGAGACAGCCACAGAGAACGAGCCCGTAAAGTGTTGTCGGCGGATGGAATGGCGCGATTTTTGAAACATCAATCGCGACCGATTACTTTTTTAAATTGTTTTCACTCTTCTCCTAGAAAACAGTTTTAAAAATCTTTAAACCCTTTTGAAAATTATCCACTTACGGTTATAAAATACGAGTTCTTACTCGAAAACTATAATGGACCGAGTAAACCGCAATTTTTGTACGTTTGGTTAAAAATAAATGGAAATCAACTTTTTTGCTTTATATATTTTGTAAGAGTACAATTTAATGAAAAAGTCGTGGTAAATAATGACTAGTAACAGTTGTATTAACACGTTTGATTAATTATTATTTTTAATGTACAGAGGTAGTCCGTAAAATTATAACAAGTTTCAGACAAGCCTTTTAAGATTTGAGTTACGTAAACGGTAGTATTATAGTAGTACAGTAATCTTTTTTCTCTAAATCAGTTAACAATAATAGATGTTATATTATGTTCGTATCTCGTATAATAATTAATAGTGACAATATCGAGAGAAAAAAAGAAATTCAATTTATACACTCAGAAAAAATTATTTTTAAGTTTTCGGATTTAAATACGGCATGCAAGAGATCATATTGAATAAGAGCTTTTTAAATTTAGCGATATCATGAAATTTACTTTATTATTGAATTTTAAAAGTCAATATCTATTTTTTGGCTGAAATGTAATCATATGCTGTTCATTGATGTTTATTTAGCTAGTCCTACTATAGATTGTGGCTGGGTAATGTTTTATACAGCTAAATTCTCGTTAAATTCTAAGAAACTGGCATAAATCAAATTGAACTCCAAGGACAGTTGCTAATTTATATGCATCATTTGAAAATAAACCAAAATAATAGAAATTACTTACATGTTTCGGCTTATACCATAAGGATTCTTGGGTTGCCCTGCAGTAATACAATCGGTATGGATGCAATTCTGCCGTTCTGGAATTTTTGGATCTCGGTGAGGAATGTAATATTTCTTTTGTTGTCGGAATGTCGATAGCGTTTAAAGCAGAACTCGTCTAAAGAAAATAGATATCACGTTAAAAACCCTCCACTTTCATCCGTGTAAAAAAATGATAAGTAAAAAAATTTGCAGTTAGATTTTTAAATAATATATTATTAGAATGATCAGTATCATGTTACTTACATGTGCTGCATTAGTCGCTTGAACATCTTCTGATGACGAAGATGAGCAGATGAACTCTTCTGAGTTATTGTCATTAACGTTACTCTTTAAAAAAATAAAAACATTTACATGTTAAAGTATTAACAATACAAGGTGAACAATTAATCGTAATATACTACATTTTTGTTAATTTTGTTAGCATTGATGCAAAGCGAAAAAATAATATAACAATATAATTGGGGGGGGGGGGATGGTAATTTTTCAAGATTAAACATAATAGTTCTATGATAATATTTTTATATCATACATTTGTCTTGTCTCTATTATATACCATAAACGATAATAATGATCAAGCCAGTGTTGTTAGGTAAAAGCATTTGCATAATCTCATCTTCAGACTACAATTATTTTATTGACCGACTACCATCGACCGATGTTCTAATAATTTTTATATTATATAACATGTTTGTAAAAAGTATTCATACTTCAAAAAAAAAAATAGTTATCATTTTTCATTTTTTGTAATTTTGAAACGAAAAAATAAGTATCACAAAAAGTCTAATCAATTCTAGTAAAATGATGGGCCTTATCATAAATAAAAACAAAACTAAACATTCACTGAAAGCTGCATTTTGGTACACATTTAATTCATACGTTTTTAATTAACATAATAAATTTCTTGATCTTGCATCCCTTGCAAGGGGGCGCGAGCCCCTATTATTCTTTATCTATTATTATTTTATTTATCTGTGATAAAATTTAATTTAGTAGCAATGTATTATGATGTGAGAGACGAGCTTGTACAACAATTGGTGACCGCTTTTTCAGTATTAAAGTTGAACAGTTTGACATATGAGAAAAATACCAAATATTTTTTTGTAAATTAAATTGTCATCATCTTATGATTTTTTTTAATCTTCTAGTGTATTAAACGAATCACCAATAGTTTTAGCTAAAATAAAAAATAAACAAATTTTTTTTTTTAATTACACTTTTTTTTCTTTAAAAAGTTGTACTTACGGCTATTTTATTATAAATAAAGTATAAAACTTAGCATTTTTTTATGTAAATTTGACGGCCTTTAATTTTTGTTCTTTACACTTTAACCGTAAGTCTAACGGTTATCGAGTTATAAGAAGAAACAGCAAGGGGGTCGCGCAACCCCTTTTTAAGAGATGGAGGGCTACGCACAAGGGGTAGGCTTCGGGACTTTTAGTATATGGATCAGTATGGTATGGACTGTTTGTGTACCAAAATTCAGCTTTCGCGAAATTAGTTCCATTTTTTTCCGTTTTTTCGTCTAGTTTGATTGGACAGTTAAAAACGCATTGCCATTTAAGTCACTTTATGGTTCCAGATTCGGTTAGTATTTCCTTCAAATTCTTTAGTTCTTGTCTTCGTTCCTTTCTTTTCTTCCATTTTCTAGTTTGTTTTTCTAATTTTTCTTTCTGTAAGTATTGCATTCCGTTTGGCTGGGCCATTTTCACGATACTGATTTAATTATCTTGAGCTGGCTGTTATTGTGTCTGTTTGTCAGCGGTTTTGTTGAGTGTCATGTGTATATTTATGTGTGTTGTTAGGGGGTTATTATTTATTTATTTTTTTTTTATGCTGATTTACTTTAAAGAGAGTTTTGTTCAGGTGGTATTGGAGGTGGTAATGTCATGAAGTCTACCTTAATCATTACTGGATATATTTTATAACATATAAATGCCATCATTAGAGTAAGCAATGTTAACCATGTTAAGTAAATTATGTCTCCTAGAAATTCATCTATGAAAGGTTGTGGAATTTTCTTTAAAATTAAATTTCCGAAGTATTCGTCTGGGTTTGCTAATTGTTTAGTTACATGAATATTTGGAACATTGGTTGCCCATTTATTATTTAAAATTTCAGTTATATTTGTAAAGTATAATTGTGGTTTATGTTCATAGTTGGAAGAGGTTTTTAAGATTTAATATTTGTCCAGGATATTGGTAAAACTCGATGAAAATCTAGTTTATTATTGTTACTTAATTCACATGGGTACATTTTAGGAATAAGAACTTCATCATTTCTTAATAATTCATTATTATAAGGTAATGATAATTTTATTAAACCTGGTTGGTTGTAATCAATTTGAAGATTTGCTATTTCAACATCAGAAGTTCTTATTCTTAACGTTGGTTGAGGGTTAGTTATTGCAAATGTATTAATTCCTATTTGTTTAATAATAATTAAATCATCATTTTGTTGTTTCACACATTGGAAGTAACAATATTGATTTATTCATTCCAGTGGTAAATTTTTAAATATAGATTCTACACATTTTGGTGATAGTGTGATATCCGCTGAAAATTTTGGAATAAAGCATAAATCAGTTACGGGCGGGTCACAATGTTGTAGTCCTACCCCTGAAACTACTCTATGTTTGTTATTTAGTTCATTTATTGCAATGTATGTTTTTTCTGAAAAAATTAAACAAATAGGGTACTGAAATTTAAAGTGTGCTGGTATGTATTGATATAATTTCCAGTAGGAATTTTCAACTTAAGCAAAATTTGTTTTTTAGAGAATTGACATTCAGCTATAGGTAGATTATAATATGTATGTATATTATTAATTGAAGTGACTAGTTCATACCCGTCTTTTTTAATGGTTTTTTCTAATCTTTTTAAATCGTCATGTAGTACGTCAATGTTTAAAATTCTAGGTGGGATTTTTCCTATTTTGCAATGTAGGTGAGTGTTAGTTTCTCTTTCATAATTAATAAGATTTAATATGGCTGTTAAAATGTTAAAGTTTATTTCCTGAATTCCCTGAATCATATTTTCGTTGTTAGCGTTTTCAATTTGTTTGTTATTTTTTTCTTCTTGTACGAATTGTTTAAAAGTTTCTTTTAATAATCCTAATCTATCACTAGTAGAAGTTGTATAGTTATTTAATTGTGATGCTATCCTAGTTAAATCGATATGATCTGATACAAATACATTTTTAAATTTATCCATTTGGTCTTTTAACATTTCTTTATTAGTGTAAAAGTTTTTAATTTGTTTTTCTGTTGCTACATTATAACAAAAATTATAAAAGTTTCCTATAAATTGAATCCCTCTTTTATTTCGTTTATCCCAAATGGTGTTTTGTTGCTTAAAGTGAAGCATGGTTCTCTATTTCGTTCTAAATAATGGTCGTACAAACATTTTATGGCTGGGTCTTTGTCACACACCCCCATTTGTACTTATTTTTTTGTGAACCATCCATCCGTGGATTTTGAACCCAGATATAATTCTACAGGATGGTTTCCACATTTAAATTTCATGTTACCAATATAATTATAGCAGTTGGATCTTGTGAGACTTAAAAATTGGGTAGAATCATGTTTTCGCCATGCCATAAAGATTTCGAATCTCATTTTATTGATAAGTTCTTTTGACCTATATGGATTTGCCATTTGAGGACAATATATATACATTTTTAAATAAATTAATAAAATAAAAATGAATAAATTAATTAAATGTATATGTACAGTAATTGTTATTTTTTTTTTTTTGGTTAGTGTTTGGTCAAAACTATAATTATTTCTATACATCATGTGTACATTATTTGTTGTATGTTTTTAACTTATTAACTTTTTCATGATAAGGTTTTAACCTTTGTACATGAATCGTATCAACGGAGTTTTTCCCGTTGAGAGTAAGAGCTACCTTATAATTAATTTCAGAAAGTTTTTCTATAATTTCAAAAGGTCCCCTATATTTATAATTTAATTTTTTCGATTGTCCCGGAATTTGTATGTCAAATTTTACTAATACCTTTTGACCGGGTGTGGAACTAACTGTTTTGTGTGTTCTATCGTAGTATTCTTTTTGTATCTTTTGTTCTTTTTCTATTAATTTTTGTATTTCTTCCCTAATCTTTTGTAGTTGTTTGAGAGATTCTAGTCTATCAAAATTCGTGTCTTCAGTCCAGATCTTATTTTCTAAAGATTGATTTGCTTCTACTCCGAACATAAGAAAAAATAGAGAAAGATTTAATCTTGAATGTAGGGTGTATGTTGTAAGCAAACACTACCATTTTATAGTAAGAAGCCCAAAGTTTTTGATTGTTATTAACATAATGTGTTAGACTATTACAGATAATTTTGTTCATCAGCTCTGTACTACCTTGAGAATATATTGGTCTTTAAGAACTATACTACACTTTACTATTTAGAAATGGCCTGGGTAGCGTCCTCTTAAGAAACAATTTAAATTTTTGCTGAAATACTTCAGTATTTCAATAAAGCTTTCAAGCTTTATTAATAAATCTTTCTAAAACTTTTAAACGTTTTATGTACTAAAATTATATTGTAATATAAAAATATAATAACTGTACGATTTATCTTACGCTAGTTATGAGTAAAAATAATTTAATATTGTATATTGTATTACTTACCATGTTTTTAGCTTCAGGGTATATTTTTTTTTGTATTCTAAGAATATTACTTCACTGCTTGAAGAATTCGTGAAGGGGAACTATAAATATAAAACAATTTTAAGGTTAAAGCATGAACAGTACAAGGTGAATAATTTATTATTATAAATGTTCTCATTACAACAAATTAATTTTTGATATTTGTGTGTCTCGCCCACATTAACTTTTTATAAAACATTTTCAACTAAAAACTACGGCGCACTATTACTTTTTAAAAATATAGAAAAATAAAATGGGCCATTTTTCAGCCGAGTCTGCAACCACGATAGAACATTTTTATGTCGAATACATTTCCGGATAAATAGGTTAGATTAGTTAGCGAGTCACACAAGTCGAAAGGTTACAATAAAATTTCAAAGTACAAGTGACGAAAGAAAGTAGTTTTTATATTGCATAAAATACATAATATTAATATGCGCGATACAGTAACGTCGTTGCGAATTTACACGAGCAAGAGAGCGAGGCGTCGGAATTGGTTGGATGCCGTAGGCAAAAGTTACTTTTGGCCAGATCATATAAACATTTAGATTAGTTGTGGAGTTATAATGAAAAAAAAAATACATGGAGCTTCCAGTTACAGCATAAGCCAAGGAGATTAAAAAATTATGTACAATCAAGTTTCTGGCTAATATTTTAGTGTTTTCATAAAATCTAGCTTGAAACAATTAAACCTGTTAAACTATTTTGAATTTATTATTTAGTTCTATTTTGAACGTTGAACGTACAACATATCTTGTGTAGATATGTACTAGCGTGCGCCCGCGTATGTCAATATCGGCAATGTTCAAATGTTTAACTAAGTACGTCCGGGAAAAAATCTTGTAGATTCGTAATCAACATTAAAAGTACTATCGATTAAAAAAAAACTAAAAATATGGTGCCTGGTAAACTACATTTGTTCCAAAAATGAACATTAAATTTTTTGCTCCTAATTTTTAAAAAAATACCATCTTTATTACATTTAATTGCTTGCGTATTGTTGTGTCAACATAATCGATTGTAAACAACATTTATATTTTTGATATACAGGGTGTTCCAGCATGAAAGGTAAGTAATAGGTGATTGAACATCTGGGGGCTCCCAAATAAGCCCCCCGTTTTCATTTTTTCGATAAGTCAAAAATTGAAGGTTTCGACAGTTAAGTAAAAAAATAATAACCTAAAAAAAGCTTGGTTCTACTTAATTTTCAGACCAATATTTAGTATAAATATGTATGACAATATTTAGAATTTGTACTATTATGGTTTATAAGGAAAACCCAACAACGAGAAAATCATGGAAGGAGCTGGAAAAACGTTTGTCTGCCCTCCCCCTCCAATACAAATACTGAGATAGTAACATTTATTTTGATAGTGATTAGTACACAATTTGTTTCAATTTTGATGACCATTTTCATATATAATATTATTATATAAATTTGGCATAGATACTGTTATCGATCAAGAAAAGTATGTTTTTTGGCTTATGATTTCAAAAATCCTTACTATATTTCCTACTTTTTTTTTGTTGTTATGCTATATAGGGTGTTCCAGCATGAAAGGTAAATAATAGGTGATTGGACATCTGGGGGACCCCCAAATAAGCCCCCCGTTTATATTTTTTCGATAAGTCAAAAATTGAAGGTTTCGACAGTTAAGTAAACAAAAAATGACCTAAAATAACAAAAAATTATTCCATGTTATCTAGTGCAAAAAGCTCACCTTAAAAGTGGGGTCACATCATTTTCAGTCCCTTTCGGCCCCTAACTCAAAAATTGATATGAGAAAAATGATTAGAGACCAGAAATAAATGATAAGTGATAAAAGATAAATGCTAAGACATAACTGGTAAGAGATAAAAGAAAAGAGATAATTGGTACGAGATAAATTATGAGAGATTAAAAGGTAAATGATAAGAGATTAGAGATAAATAATTAGAACAAGAGATAAGAAATAAATGATAAGATATTAGTGATAAGAGATAAATGATTAGAGACTTGAGGTAAGAAAAAAATGATAAGATAAGTGATAAGAGAAGAGTTAGGGGCTGAAAAAGACTGAAAATGATGTGACCCCTCTTTTAAGGTGAGCTTTTTGCACTGAATAACATGGAATAACTTTTGTTTTTTTAGGTAATTTTTTTTTAACTGTCGAAACCTTCAAATTTTGACATATTGAAAAAATGAAAATGGGGGGCTTATTTGGGGGCCCCTCAGATGTTTAATCGCCTATTACTTACCCTTTCATGCTGGAACACCCTGTATATATAAATTATAGAATTTATATTTATATTTAATTACAGTGTACAAATATACTATTTTATTCAATAATATCACTAATTTGCTTATTAACATTTTTTTATATACAGAAATAAGTATTACTATAAACAGTTAAAACATTATATTATTATGTACACAGGAAATTGTCAATGTTTTTACTTTTAACTTTGATAAATCTATCTAAATTCTAAATACGGACGACTACTGTCTTCTTGTGCTTGTTACGTAACACAATTATGCGGGAAGAATTTTCAAAAATGATATCTAGTTGAATGAACTTGTTATCAAATACTGAGAATATTTTTTTCAGACAAACACTATTATAATTAATCAAAACATCATAAAAATTACTATTGTAAATACATTGTTCGTTAGAATTACGTTATTATTTAGAATTAGCCGACGTTTTAAATAAAATCAAAAATTAAAATGTACAATTGTGAGTTTACAAAAAATAAACATTGATAATGATTAAAATATTTGTTACCTATCACTAAGGTTTGTGATAACAATAAATTTATCTATGAAAATGTATAGAGTATAACACTATCAGACTCAAAGTGGTAGTTTCCTATAGGAGAACATTTTCAATACTGAAATCGTGCAAAATGCACGCTCCATGTATTCAGTGCCGTCAGATAACAAACAAAAGTATAATAATGTATTTATACGAAATGTTACTTTATGATCATGCCGTTTATTACTTTAAAAACAATTGACACGTCATTAAACTAACGTCTGCAAGAACTCTCTTCTAAAAATTTGAGTAACTTTTGTTCTAAATAATTAATAGCGTCTAATACTTACGAATATGACGAATGACTGTTGAACACTAGACAGCACGACCTGGCTCGTGGCTCGCACGCGTACGACAAGCTCAGAGCTATTGTGTAAAGCCCGTGATCGCATATAACTACGCGAAGTGCCGCTATAGTGGCGCTACTCCACAACATTTCAGTCCACCCGGCTGCATAACCAACCAACAACCCTACCCCTCTAATCTCTCTCTACCCCGGCAGCGGGTGGTGCGAGGGGTACCGAAAAGCGAGGATCAAAGCGGCTTTGCCCTCTTGGAGACGCTGTTGTGGCCGCGGTTAATTCCGGTGGCCACGGATTCTTTGGGTAGTCTTACGTTGGTTGAGTTTATCGACAGGCTGTCAGGGAACCGTCCACGTGTTTGTATTCGTAGTAATGTAAACTTTGGGTTGTTAGGAATAATTGTAATATACATAGGTAGTCGACACGTTGGGTATGTTAATATTAAGTTGTTGTTTATTGAATTGAACAAGTTTGGAGAAATTTTATTGAAATATTATTCTATGACACTACATTACAATTACTTTTATAGTATATTTATATATGTTAATGTTTACTGTTATTGATAATACAAAATGAGCTATTAATTGTAGTTTTTTTGATAGCAACTTTTGAAACTTAAACGGTAACGCTTATATTTTATTAACTTTTTAAATTAAGAATAATGTACTAAAAATGTTGACTGTTCGATAACCAGTTTCGGATCACTATTTTTGAAGTTATTGAAGTTTCAAGTTAAGGGCAGGAGGAAAGGTGGAGTGGATTTTTATTTTTATCTGCGCGCATTTCCCAACTGCACTCCCTCCCATTCTAACTTTTAAACTCTTACAACTTTAAAAATAGTTGTCCGAAATTGGTTATCGAACAGTCAAAATGTTTAGTACATTATTCTCAATTAAAAAAGTTTATAAAATATATACGTTACCACTTAAGTCTCAAAAATTTCTATCAAAAAAACCAAGTTCAAAGGGGGGTAAAAACAAAAAAAATTGTGAAAAATTGAGATCACATTGCATAACAACAATATGAAAAAATGTATTTGAATTTCTTATTAAACCCAATGAGATATTGAGTGGTTCATGGTAAAATAATCACCCTGTATACATAGTTGACCGTACTGTACAGAAAAACTATAATTTGTGAAATATCTCTACACCTATTTAAATGATTTCGAATAATTATGATTGTCAATAAAAATTGTATAAAATATTTTAGGTTAAGATACATTCTCTTGTCACTATTACTCCAGCAAAAACCAAGATTTCTTCTTCCGAAATAGGTATTCTGGTAGTTTATAGGTATATTTTATTTGTAGTCACTAGACGTGTATATTATAATTTTATATAAAATAAGAACTGATAGTAATGGAATGATGATAAAACCAAAATAATGATAACAACGCATAACATAGAAAATTGAAAAAAAATAGTTTTTTATTAAGTTGTTTGCGAAATTATTTAGCTCGGTAGGTGAACGTTAAACATCTCTGACAGACGCATTAAGTTCAAGGCAAAAACAAAAATTTAAGTCTTAGGGAATAAAATATAATCACAGCGAAATATCAATTTACTGTTTTTTATGTTATATAGTACGTAGGCATTTATTCAATACTCAAGATGAAGACGTGTGGCTGAGTGAGATAAGGCACTGACGGTTTGGTCTTTCAGATGATTGACTGACTGGAAGGAGAAATGACCTATTTGGTGGCAGACTTGTTTGATAAACATTAGGTCGGCAGCCAGCTGTAAACCCAAAGCTGCCAAATCCAATTAACCGCCAAAACTCCAGCTGATAGGGAATACACAGACAGTTAATTTATACGTGAAAAATTGCAATTCCAAAGTATTTTAATGATTTTCACAATATTTAAATTAAATATGAAAATTAGTACTACACTTCGATCGATACATCAAGGAAGTATTGAAAAATCTACATCTGTTTTCAACACTAGTTCCGGATCAGAATTATTGGTACGATTAAAATTAAAATTAGTTGTTTTCGATCACAAATACACAGATTTCAGACGTCGCCCAGATGAGGCCCCTTAATAACAATCTCCTTTCATCGATTGTATTAATAAATCTATGAGATGATTGATGGAAAAGAACATAAAGAAAACACGTTAACTTATTTCCGGAGTTCTTAGTATGTCTTGGGAAAATATCGTTGTGCGCAGTGTTGATGGTGACCTGTCAAACGAACGAGAGGACGCGACGGCTTTGGTATTGCTCGTGTCATTTTCCCGGCGCTTTACGACCTACTCACGACCTACGACCTTAGCGCCCGTGGCGTCGGCAGTCAGCCCTCCTCTGTGAGACAGGTCTTTCACATAAAGCTGTCCTTGCGATGACGTTTTTTGAGTTTAACTGAAATTGCATAGTAAGTAATAGTCAGACGAGTACTAATTGTAACTGACGTAGTACCGTGGATTTATCCGATCTCATAAACAGAACAAAATATGAAAAGCTATCACTTTGATTAAAGTCTCTACTTCAATAGTTAACGCAAACTGTCCAACTGCCCAGACGTGTATTGGACAAGCTTTTATACTATTATCGTGTCACGGCCATACTTTTACGCCATACACGGCTTCTGCTGAATGAATAAACGCATACGACGGTTTTAATAACTTTACCGTAAGTTTAAAGTGCATGCTGATTATTTTGCTGTGTACTCTAGAAAATTAATTTTTATACAGTTGAGATGGAAATACAAAGTTCCTTTTTAGAAAACTCATATTTCCATAATTTCAATTTCCCTTGGAGAAGTTTCCATTATTATTAAACCTTAATAGGATATTCTGTATATTTTTAGCTTTGATGTTTACAACGGTATGCAAACTACGAGTCACTATAAAAGATTTTTAAATAATGATAGACAAACGGTTCTTATCCTGTAGATTACTTAGACTACAGGTTATTTATTATATCCGATTATGATACAGAGTACGGTAACACGTCAAATTATTTTTATGCGTTGTAATAAAACTACTCGTCTTAGTAGAAACGAATGAAAATATTATGAAAAAATTAGCCAAGTCACTATTTTCTAATCTAAGGCAAATATGATTATGTAATGCTAAAAAAAAATTAAAATATTTAAAAAAAAACTTAAAACTTTTAAAAAAATATGTTAAATTTTTTTTTGCAATTTACAAATTTGCCATTTTTTAAAAGTGACTGCTGGTTTTTTCCCTGTACCATTCACATAAGGAAACAAATCAACTAGTTTCATGTTATAAATAAACTGCAGAACTAATTGTGGTGATTCGGCCGATCGTTCACGTCGCTTATAGCTTTCGCTGGCCCTGGCGAATTAAACATTTCAGTCATAATTCGTTTATATAATTAATTATGATACAATTTTACAATTATGTGCGTATGGGCTCAGAAAAACGTGGTTTTTCCTATTCCAATAAGATTTTTTTTGTTTTTCCTAATATTTTTACACCGTACCCTACGCATTTGTAAAAAATGCTTCCAAAAGAATTGCCGATGTACCTATATTTTTTTATTGATAATTATGATTTAAAAGTTACTTTATTTATATGCAACCGATTTGATAAGTTTACTACTACTTGTTATTATATTTAATAGAAATAATTAAGGTCATAAAATGTTTTAAATAAATTAAAACTTTTTCGAAAAAAAAAGGATAGTATTTATTTGAACCAGTACATGATCACAATAATGCCGTAAAAAATTGTTTGATTTGTTTAAATTCCAAAGGTCGATAAAAGTTGTCGGCCCACTAATACCTTCCTTTGTCACTGGAAAATGGGGTTGAATTATTCAAATTACGGTTTGTAAGCAATTTATTTTTGTCATAGAAAATGTTTAACTTGCGCATTTTTATTTTATTTTCATTTGGCACGTTTTGACCTCACTGTTGACTCGAACGTGAAAAATGCTTCTAAATTTTTCGGCAACCCCCGACGATAAAGTGAATGTATTTTTTCTTAATCTATATACAAATTACGAAACTAAGGTTCCGCGTCAAACAAAACTGAAACCGTCAAGATTCGTTTCGACCATCTCAAGTTATCATACTTAGTAAGTAAAAGTCTCACTGATAAAAATAAACAGCAAACGCACACGGCCGGCGGCTGGCCTTATCTTATCTTCTCTCTACGTTACAATACCAAGCGCCGAGGACAGTGGTGAGTAGGGGGCGACGGCGGTGGTTTTTTGCATGCAGTTGTGCGTGCGTGCATTACACACACGTGAATTTTACATTTGCGTACGAGTATTAGTATAATATATTTTAGATATACGGCATGTGCGAGGATCGTTCAACCGCCGAACAATGGGCTGAAATTAAAATTACCTCGCATTTTGAAAGATTTGAAAAAAAACAAGACGTGGATGTCCGAGTCCCAATATTATTATAAGTGGGTTAATTTAATTTTGCAATATTTGAACGATACCCGTACAAATGTACGTACGTACGTATTAGCGAGTAAAAGAAAAGCATGTAAAAATAAATAAATTTAAAAAAACTTTATTAAAAACATGTTTTTCTAATAGTAAAAAAAATGACCTAAAAAGTAAAAAATTATTTTACTACAAGAACAATTTACCAATAAATTGTAGCACATTTTATTTAAAATGTCAGTTACTTTGAAAACAACTGAAAATTAACTACAATTTTAAATAATGGTAAACATCTTTAATTTTTTGACTAAAAAGAAAAGCGTGGGCCCTATTCAACAAAGTCCCTTAAAGTTTTTTGAGTTTAACTAAAATTGCATAAGTAATAGTCATACGAGTACTAATTGTAATTAATGTAGTACCGTGGATTTATCCGATCTCATAAATAGAACAAAGTGAAAAGCTATCACTTTAATTAAAGTCTCTACTTCAATAGTTACGCAAACTGGCCAGACAACATACTTTTATACCATAAATGTGTCACAGCCATACTTTTACACTATACACGGCCTCTGCTAAATGATTAAACGCATGTGATGGCTTTAATAACTTTACCGCAAGTTTATAGTGCGTGCTGTTTATTTTGCTATAAAAACTGTGTCCTCTAAAAAATTAATTTTTATTCAATTGAGATGGAAAGTTCCTTATTTAGAAAACTCAGCATGTCATAATATTATTTCTCTTGGAGAAATTTCCATTATTATTCAGTTATAGGATATTCTGTATATTGTTAGCTTTGATGTTTACAACGGCAAGCAAACTACGAGTATTGATGCACTCAGTCGGATGCACTGTACGTGGAAAATGATTCAAACAAACACGAATGACGTAATACAGCGGTTCGTCGATGCATACACAATTTCAAACGTTATATAAGACATTCCGCGTGAACAGTCCGCTAGTGCGTACGCATTTTACTCCGCTCTCGAGTTATGTTCAATTCTATGGCTCTACCCCACACGGAAAAAATCTGCATTTCACACCAGACGACGAGTGTTGTACTCTACACTTAACTAGCCTTGCTGAGACTTAATTTTCATAAGTTCGCACCAAGTAATATTGCTAATATTATTATACATAATTTTCGCGTGTCTGCTATACACTCATTACAAACGTGAGGCACCGACGCTCCGCTGCGTGTGGTGACCTTTGGACTTTAGATAACACACAGCGACATGGCTACTCCAACCACCTCTGACGGTCCCGTATCGCCTATTAAAATTGTACGAAACCAGATAGTCAACAACAAAAAAAATAAAAACCCAACTAATGACAATAAACGTCCATTATCATCTTCCTCCTCCCCACCGCAATCACCACTTACTAACAACATAAAGAAATCAAAGTTATTTGTAACTTCAAACCGCTATTCTGTTCTCTTTACTGAAGAACCCGACGTTGACGATAACATATTTAATGATACTAATCAGGAGCAGCCGAATACCAACAATAATGCACCGAAAAGCATGCTACCTCCACCCATTTTTATCAAAGGCGTTCTTGACTTTATAGGCTTGCGAAAAAGTTTTTTGGAGATCATTGGCCCAGACACTTTTTCTTGTAAATCAACAACGAATCAACTCAAAATACAGACAGATACCCCAGATAATTATAGGAAAATAATACATTTCCTAAAAGAAATTGACGCCCAATATCACACTTATCAGTTAATATCAGACAAATCTTTAAGAGTTGTTATTAGAAATTTACATCCATCCACCCCAGAAACAGATATTGCCTCAGCACTAGAAGAAATAGGCCACACTGTCAAAAATGTCACCAACATCAAACATCAGCTTACAAAAACACCGTTGCCCCTCTTTTTTGTGGATATTGACCCTAAAGGTAGTGACAGTAACATATTTGATATTTCCTCCCTTCTACATACAAAGGTTAAAATTGAGGAACCCTATAAGAGACGACAGATACCACAATGTCAGAGCTGTCAAGCCTATGGCCACACCCGTTCCTACTGTGCACACCAACCAAAATGTGTCAAATGTGGGGCCAACCACCCCTCCCCCTCTTGTAAAAAATCACCAGACCTACCAGCTAAGTGTGCCCTCTGTGAAGGACCACATCCAGCTAACTATAAAGGATGTCAAATATACAAGCAACTAAGCCGCAAACATAACACTTCTAGCAAAAAACCTCAACAACCACCGCCACTCAACCCAAACTCCAACCCAGAACACCGCCATCTACAATCAACCACCGAAAACTCGCAAAAACCACATTCGTATGCAAATGTAACTGGGAGTAACCAACCCAACCTAAATCCTACACCAACAAACAACAACGAAATATCACTCCTCAAATTTCTTGATGAGTTTAAGTCAATTATTAATCCTCTAATATCCCTCCTCACTACAGTTCTTTCAACCCTCATTAAGCCCAATAATGTCAACTAACCTTACCACTTCAAAATCGCTTCTCATCCTAACTTGGAATTCCAACGGCCTAACAAAACACAAAAACGAACTACTAGCTACACTACAAAACAATAGAATTGACATCGCACTTCTCTCAGAAACCCATTTTACAAATTCCTCACATTTCAATCTACCTGGCTTTCAAGTCTTTAAAACTAACCACCCGGATAGCACAGCACATGCCGGAGCCGCCATCATAGTTAGGTCCTCACTAGTGTTCTATCCCCTACCACAATATCAAACAGATCATATACAAGCTTCTGGTATATCCCTTACACTAAACAATATCCCCATACATATCTACGCAGTATACTGTCCCCCTCGACATACCATCACTTTAAATCAATTTAATAACTTTTTCCTTACACTTGGTCAAAAATTCATCATAGGAGGTGACATTAACGCAAAGAACACACATTGGGGCTGTCGTGCGAATAACCCTCGTGGAAACACTCTTAAATTCCTAACCCAATCACAAAACTATAAAATTCATTCTCCTCCCTCTCCAACCTACTGGCCTACTTCACACAGAAAAAAACCAGATATTCTCGACTTTTTCATATCTAAAATCCCAAATAGTCTACATACCTTGACATCCAACCAAAATGACCTGTGCTCTGATCACTCATCTGTCCTTTTAACAATTGATACTTAAATAAACTAAAACAACCTAGTCTTATTCAAGGCTGGATGGACTGGGATAAATTCAGGTTAACGCTACAAAATCAAACCAATCTTAAACTTAGCCTAAAATCTCCTGATGAGATAGATGAAGCTGTACATCTCCTCACCAAATCAATTCAAGAAATAGCTTGGTCATGTTCCACTCCTTACCCTCCTACAATACACACTGAAAATCTTCCTTTACATATAAGAGTCCTTACCTCTGAAAAAAGAAGAGCCCGCGCTACCTGGCAAAGAACTAAATACCCCTCCGATAAACGGAAATTTAACAATCTATCAAATAAACTTAAAAGGATTCTAGCCTCAGTTAGATCTAAAAACTTCACCAGACATCTTATTTCCTTATCATCCTATGATAACTCACTCTGGCAAAATACAAGGAAAATCCTTCGATCCAAACCATTTGTACCTCCTCTGAAAAAAGTCGACGGTACTTGGGCCATCAGTGATCTAGAAAAAGCCAACCTATATCGCCACCACTTAACGGCTACCTTCCAACCACACTATAATGTTATATGTCCAAACCAAATTGAAAAAGTAGGCAGTTTCCTCTCCTGCTCTTTACCCATGACTTTACCTCCTAAACACATTAGGCCAAGTGAAGTTAAACACGCAATTCAAAAATCTGCTAAACGAAAAACCCCAGGCTATGATCTAATTACTGCAGAAGTGGCAACACAACTACCAAAAAAAACTTTACTCCTACTAACTTACATTTATAACTCTATAATCAGACTCTCCTACTTTCCAATTCTATGGAAATTTTCAGTGATCATCATGGTTCTCAAGCCAGGAAAACCCCCGGACTCCCGGAATCATATAGACCCATCAGTCTTCTTCCCTTATTTTCCAAGATTTTTGAAAAACTTATTTTAAAACGTACCCTCTCTGCCATTGAAATCAACCTCCCTAACACCCAATTTGGTTTTCGACACAATCACTCAACTATACACCAAGTGCACCGCCTTGTTGACAAAATATCATACACACTAGAAAAAAAGCTAGTATGCACGGGTGCATTCCTAGACATGGCCCAGGCCTTCGACAAAGTGTGGCATGAAGGCCTCCTCTTTAAGCTAAAATCCTTTCTTCCTCCATATTTTTATCTATTATTCAAATCCTACTTAGAAAATAGACATTTCGCCGTACGTTCAGGTTCCTCCTTGTCTGAAATATCTTCAATTCGAGCTGGTGTGCCTCAAGGTGCTGTCGCAGCCCCTTTATTATTTAATCTTTTTACCTCAGATCAGCCCACAACACCTTACACCACTATCGGTGACTTTGCCGACGATAAAGCTCTTATAGCCCTCCACGCCGATCCTGTAACGGCGTCAAACTTCATCCAAAATCACCTAAATCTATTATCAACATGGTATAAAGATTGAGGGATAAAAATCAACGAGACTAAATCCATCCACTGCACATTCACTTTAAAACAAACAGACTGCCCTCATATTTATCTCAATAACATACCCCTTCCAACCGCTCAAAATGTTCGATACCTGGGTTTACACCTAGACCGGCGTCTTACTTGGGCAACTCATATCCACGCTAAGCGTCTCGTCTTAAACAACCGCCTCCGTCAATTACGCTTCCTTCTAACAACAAAACACCTCAACCTCCAAAACAAACTTTTAATTTACAAACTACTCCTCAAACCCATTTGGACCTATGGCATCCAGCTATGGGGAGCTGCCAAACCATCCAATATCTATAAAATACAAACATTTCAAAATAAATGTCTCCGTCTATTAACAAAAGCCCCATTTTACGTCTCCAATGATACCCTCCATAAAGATCTCTCCATCCCAACAGTCCTTAACTCTGCCAAAACCTTCTACAAACGCATACACTCCAAAACCTTTAGCCATAAAAACCCCCTGATCTCGGAAATATCCGTGCACACAATCCCTGGTGACCCCAGAAGGCGCCTAAAGCGAACGTGGTGTCGCGATCTAATGGTTGACTAATCCACGATCTCACACGTCATGAAGTACCAGCTCTGGCTGGCCTCTTCTAACAAGTCTACTGTATCAATATATTATTATATATTTGCCTACCATGTAATTTATCCTTTGTTCTTATTGTAATTACATTTATTACAGATTGTACAAATTCTAAATAAAAACAAAAAAAAAAATATAAGACATTATATAGTTTATAAGTGCATCCGCGTTAGAGTTGCGTCTTTATTATATTGATCTTAGGTATCATGGATAAAATACAACAGTATATACATAATAAACTCAAATACTAGTGTGCAATATAAACAGCATAACTTATTTAATAAACCTGTTTTCGATCGGTTGCACACTTGAGAGTTAAGTTATTTAGAGGTACTGTTACGGTACAATGCGATGAGTAGATCACACCCACGACTGCCCTCCTTCTAAGGTTAAATTAAGGGACCATAGCCGGGACAGGAAGCTACCCTGTATCTGCCCTAAAACATCCCTAGAGACTTTTTATAAATTTATATAACCGAATTTAGTTATTGATTAAAATATTAAAATGACTGTAACAATATGTATAAATATATATATAGGTTTACACCTGTTACCTGCAACAATGAGGAAGCGAAAAGAAATTCCATTTTATATTAGGTATAATTTGAATAAATAAATATATAAACCATTTTTTTTTTTTTTTTTTTATTTATTAAAGAGTATTTACAATCTATGCTGCAAGGCATAATAAGCAAATAGTTACATTGTTATATATACAGAGAGAGGGGAAAAAAAATAAACAAATAGAAACGGTGATTTGGTATGAGGAGGGAGGCTATCCAGTGATAGAACCCAACGTGAGAATATATAAACCATAACGATAAACATTTGCAACAAAAAAAAAAAATAAGTTATACTGCCTTATTACATAAGAGGTACTTAAAACTATCAAGTCGACGGTAAAAAATCGGACATGCCACAAAAAATAAAATAAAATAAAAGGTCAATCTGGCGTCCCAGAGACATAAGTGCCATAAAAAATAATGGTAAAATTATTAACTAATTCTAATAATAAGCCTAAAAGTTGTAATGTGCTACCAAAATCAACCAGAAAGTCCAACAGAAAGAGGCGCAGATTCTAATGTTTGTGTTGTTGCGAATGAAATGCTTCAAAATTAATTGTGCTCCTACTGGCACTGGAATTCTATCCCTGTTCATGCCTATAGGCGGCAGGGTTAAAGAAAATAAATGATTTTGCATTAAAAAAGAATGCTGCATCTGTCAGTGATAATTCGTAGTTTTGGAATGTGGGCTTACTGTAGAAATGTGGTTTGGTGACTAACGTTAATATTATATTGTTACCTCTGGGTTGCACATATAATTGTGGGGTGATGCAATCCCGCGGTGTTGGTTTGCCGAACGTTGTGGCGAATTCCCTACGCCACGGATGGTCGAAATCAGAACTGGCGCAATGTGCAAATATTGCGCCTGGTTCTCCGAAAAATTGCTCTATTCTGAGCAATACTCTATTCCATCCGCACCATTTATACTGATTTACTTTGAATGTTATAATGAAATTAGCTAACTTGATAAATTTAGAAATAGAGCGCCCTAATGTCTAAGTTACCCAAGAATAACAAAATTTGGTATTTAGTGTCGATTTTTAAAATTAATATTATTATTAAATTTGTTTCCTGTATTTTTGTAAGTGGTTATTACCCTGGAGTTTTACACCCTCTAAAATATTACCGATGTCATAAACTTCCTCATCTAAAATTGCTATTAATTCCTCGTCAGACTGAATGATATCGAATGTGAAAAGTTCTTTGGCAGTGTTCGCACTGCCGCCAAAAATGTTGGTTAAATTAACCTCGATTTGAAGAATCGTTTCCCTGTCCATTTAGTAAATTTTTTTTAACAATTTATTTTACTAATTAAATTTATGGCTTACCTCTAATATGTTGTCGAATTGATTTGTTTAAGTGAATAATGTAAAATGGCACGTCCGCGTCGCAAGCGAAAGAACAATGTACCCGCACAACAGCGTTCGGTCTAGGATATGGTTAGGTTTCTTGTTTACTAGTGACGGTGACTCTTTCTAGAATAATCTTTGATTATCTAGCGAAAATCCCCGTTTGTGGAAATATTATAATTTTTACGTAAACCTAGCTATACCCTACTACATAAAAAGAAATAAACGCCTACTATAGTGTGAATTTAATTTTTCGTAATTTGGATATAGGTTAAAAAAAAATACATTCACTTTATCGTCGGGGGTTGCCGAAAAACTTAGTTCGAGTCAACAGTGAAGTCAAAACGTGCCGAATGAAAATAAAAATAAAAAGTTAAACATTTTTTATGACAAAAATAAATTGCTTACAAACCGTAATCGGCGATTGTAAACTGCGCCCAAGGCACAGGGTAAACACAAAATCATATATGTAAACTGCGCCCGAGTTTTTATCAAGTGTAAAAAGGTTACATGTAAACTGCGCCCGAGTTCTTATCAAGTGGAAAAAGGTGACATGTAAACTGCGCCCGAGTTCTTATCAAGTGAAAAAAAACTGATATGTAAACTGCAATGAAAACTTTGTAATTTTTCATGTTCTTGTTTTGTTTTAGAACTTTAAAATTTAAAAGGTTCATTTAAAGTATTTAATTTAATAAATGTTTCTATTTTAATTTCTTTTAACTTTTCTATGAGCATAAAAATATTTGGATGAGTTGTATAAAAGCTAGAGTTAAAATGGGAATAGAATGACTCGCATGCATTGGTGGTTAAAGTTGACTCTGCTAATGCTTGAGCCCATATTTCAGGTGAATACTGAGCTCTTCACTTATATATACATCTACTAAATAATCCGCAAATCGTGTCACTCTTTCATCGTCGGGCTTAGATTTCATTAAATAATTTACAAAATACTCAGTTAAACTTTCTGGGCTTAAAAATGGTTCACTGATCTTATTTTTATAGTCAATACTCAAGTCATTTTGCTGGATATTTCTATTCCACGATTATGTTATATGAAAGCAACATCCGTGTATCTTTATTTGAAGCCAAACAGCATGGACATTGGTAATTTATGCAATTTGGTAAAAGTGGTAGCAACCATAAAATATTAATATTTTTGTGATTTTATTGATTCGGGTGCTGTTTGAATTTCATACCGGTGATATGAAACTGGGCGCCGTTTACATGTAACCTTTTTCCACTTGATAAAAACTCGGGCGCAGTTTACATATACCCTTTTTGAATCAAATTATAATCGGGGCGCAGTTTACCTAAAATAAGGTAATTTGGGCGCAGTTTACGTATGCCCACCGTAATTTGAATGATTCAACCCTTTTTCCAGTGACAAAGGAAGGCATTAGTGGGCCGACAACTATTATCGACCTTTGGAATTTAAACAAATCAAACAATTTTGTAGCCATTTTGTAGGGCATTATTGTGATCATGTACTGGTTAAAATAAATACTATCCTTTTTTTCAAAAAAGTTTTAATTTATTTTAAAAATTGTATTCTTACAAAAAAACTAAAGAAAAAGTAAATTAGACCATAACAAAAGACCATTGAATACAGAAAGCGTAGAATACGTCATGATTAAAATATCTCTTTGATATTTTGATATATGGGTCATTCCCCGTGAAATCACCTAATTGGTGTAAGAATATACTTAAAAAATGTTTGAAATTTTTATCATACATTCTTTATAGGTCCTTAATAACAAAACAATTTTAAAAAAAAATTTTATTTTTATTTGGACCTAGGTAGGTCAATTTTTAAAAAAAATTATCCAAAATCACCTCATGTTCCCGACTCTGTAATTTAACCGCCGATAGTAGTATAGACATAAAACCTGCACAGTTAAAATTCTAATTAAGTGTACTTTAACAATATTTTAAGAAAACATTTTTTTTTTACCCTGGAAATTTTTTTTTTGAATTTGTGAATTTTTCAAAAACTTTTTTGGGGTTAAAGAGTTAAAAATTAAAAACAAATATTTTCTTTATATAATATTTAAGTTACGTTCTTATGACCCATATCATCTTTGAAACAATTAAGTTTTTTTTACTTTTTATTTACGGCTTCAAACATGGGTATTTTGCTGAAAACTACCTACTTCAATGACTCACAACACCAATGTGACAGAACGAAAATTTTCCAAATTTATGCAATACTTACTTATTAGTGAATAGAATATCTAATAAAAGTTTGGTGATGGAGAAGTTATTCTAACATCAGTGGTAAAGGTTTAAAATGTAAATGTAAATTGTGTATATTTCCAATAAGTGTAAATTGTAAAATTAGAACGCATACCACTGATGTTGAATAATTTCTCCATCACCAAACTTTTACCAGATATTCTACTTACTTATAAGTAAGTATTGCATGAATTTTAAACATTTTCGTTCAGTCACATTTGTGTTGTGTGTCATTAAAGTAGGTAGATTTCAAATTTCAAACGTTTTTGAAGCATAGTCGCACACTCATTTGGTGAGTGTACTCATTCACATGGAATGACCCATATACAATTTCTCTTTGATATTTTGGTATGCAAAATTTCTCTTTGTCCGGTTTCATCGGTTAATATGTACACATGACACGATTATGTTCGAAACAGCGTAGAACGACAATACCAAACGAACTATTAACACGCAGCGTCCGCCGGCATTCTTCATAAATAATGTTACACATTTTTCTACATTGCACAAAGATTTGACCTCGATTGGACTAAGTAAGCTTTCATTCAAGTTTATGAAATCTAGCCTGATTGTCAGAGGGAATAATTTTGAAGATCATAATATCCTTTAAAATTTGTTTAAGATCCGAAAATATAATTTTTATACATATTTGCCAAAAGCCACCAAACCATATAGTGTAATAATTATAAGACATCTACAATACTCAACTCTCGTAAATGACATATTATCTACTGCTTTAAAGTAACACGGCCACACGTATTGCCAATATCTTAAGCCGAAATACAGAACTCTCCCTTCCACTTTGGAGAATTGATTTAGAGTTATCTGATAACAACACTGAAATATTTAATATTTAATTTTTTTTTAAGTACACGTGTTAAGATTGCAAAAACCACGACAGTATAACATTATTCCTCAGTGCGTGAACGCGCACAAGGCGGGTTTTTTAAAGAACATAACGGGTGTGTGACGTCCTCTTAACTACTAAAAAAAGAGACCTAATAATTGAACTAATAACTACACATCACAGTTTCACCTTTAAATTAAAATTTTGCAAATAATTTTCTATATTCAACTCCACTAGCAGCCCAGACCAGCTTCCGCCTATAGTTCTGAATAAATGTGGGTATGCGTTTGCCAAACCAGTACATATTTTATTCAATAAGTCTCTTTCTCAGGGCTTTTCCCCAAGTGTTTGGAAAACAAGTTTTGTTATACCAATCTTTAAATCAGGTGATAGAGGCTCAATTTCCAATTAGCGCCCAATATCTAAAGTATGGACACTGCAAAAACTCCTTGAAAAATTGTTAGAACCTGAACTTTCTTATCTATTTCGTAATGCACTTATAAACGAACAACATGGATTTCGTTATCAAAAATGTACGTCCTCTAACCTACTATAAAAAAATACTCGAGGTGGTTGAGAATGGAGGCCAAATAGATGCTATCTATACTAACCTTCGTAAAGCTTTCGATTCGGTTGGGGTTTGCGGTACCTTATTATCTTGGATTAAATCATTTTTCGCAAATAGGAAACAACAAGTCATTACCATGGGTACTTTCTCGTCTTTACCCCTTTTGGTATACCTCTGGGGTGGCCATTTATCGCCTTTGCTTTTTTTTATTTTCATGAATGACGTTAAGGATGTGTTTCGTTCGAGCTGTTTCTCGTTGTTTGCAGATGACTTAGAGATATTTATGGAAATTAATTGTATGGAGGACTATATAAAATTACAGGACGACCTTAATAGTTTCTCAAGTTGGTGTTTTAAAAACCATTTAGTTATAAATGTTGACAAATGTGCTTCTATAATCTTTACGAGACGTAAGAACCCATTTAGGTATAAATATGTCATTGAACGTTAAGAACTTCATACAGTATTCTCAATTAAGGACTTGGGTATTATTTTGTCAGCTAATCTCTCTTTCAATGACCATATAAATTATATACATACATAATAAAGCTATGCATATGTTAGGCTTTATCATGAGGCAGTGTTGGAATTTTAACGACATCCATTGTTTAAAGGTTTTATACTGCTCTCTTATTCGTTCAGTACTGGAATAAGGTTCTTTAGTTTGGAATCCTTCCACGATGGGTCTTGTTAACCGGTTAAATTGCGTTCAGTCTTGCTTTTTAAGAAACCTTAGACGCAAATTTGGTTTTCAGTGTTCAATACTGGAACTTCGGTCGGAACGTCTTCTTAATGTTAGGAGATTAAAGGTAAATATACTGTTTTTTTTTATTTTATCAAAAATATATTTACAATCTGTAATATTAGTTACATTAAGTAAATTTGGAAATTAAATATAATACAATGACAGGACAACGTGTAAGAAGGGGGTGTTCAGTAACACTACTTCAACTAGATTTAATTACATAATTATAATTGTTTTGAAATCCTTAAATTTTTTTTTTAATTATTGAGAAGGTTGCGTATCATCATCGCATCGCACTTGGAAAGTACGGTGTGAGGGAAAAGATTTTAAGGTAAGATATAGAGGAGTGGGAAGGAAACGAATTTTGTAGAGAAGGCCTTTGTGCCATACACGATCAAACGCCTGTGCTATATCAAGGAATACGTAGTAAAGATATAAAATCTACTTGAACCCTAAGCCATAAAAATTATACACTTTTTGCGTACACGTGTTACGACAACAATGTTGTCATCTTCAGCGCTAACAACAGACTGAGACCGATTACGCGCGGACATCTCCCTCTATACATATATACAAGGTCATTATACCGGATGTGACGTCACACCGGAAATGATGACTCATTTGTCAACACATTTTATAAATTTTAATAAAATGTTTTGTAATGGACTTAAGTCCCAGTTTAACAAATGTGTCCTATTTTTTAACATTTCTATTGCTTCCCTAATATTAAGTTCTTTAGAGTTATATACATTTTTTAGTAATTTTACTGATTTGATACTATGATTAGTGTCCAATAAATGTTCCGCAACAGGAGATTTGTGTACTTCTTGGTTTTTGATGTTCCTTATGTGTTCTTTAAACCTAACCCCAATATTTCTTTTTGTTTGACCTACATAACATTTAGCACACTCTTCACATTGTATTTTATAAATCCCGGATTTTTCTTCTTCCCCTATTTTATCTTTGGTACTACCTAACAAAGATTTTAAATTAGTACTTTTCGATGCGACTAGAGTTACACCGTAATTTTTAAAAATGTTTGTTAACCCCTTTGAAATACCTGGAAAATAAACCATACCCGATCTAATAATTTTTTCATTACCCCTCCTACTGAGCGTACTGGCTGTTCTAACTTCCCTTGACCATTTTTGCTTATTGACTAATCTAACAACAAAACATTTTATTAAAATTTATAAAATGTGTTGACAAATGAGTCATCATTTCCGATGTGACGTCACACCCGGTATAATGACCTTGTATATACCGGGTGATTGGTTAACTATGGACCACTCAATATCTTAGAAGATATTAGACTTTTTTAATTTTTTTTTTTTTGTACTATTATAGTTATTAAGTGGGACAAATTTAATGTATTTTTCAAAATTTTAACACCATCCCTTATGTGTTAAAACCATATCAACTTTGGATTTTTAAATGGTAACCCCCAATTTTTTTTTGATGATCGTGTTTATTTTTTTAAAATTTAATTTTAGGCGTAAAAACTAGGTAAATCGATTGAGTAGTTAACGAGCTACACAGTTTTAAAATTAAAGGGAGTGTGAAAAATAAATTAAATATCTTGGAGACGCTAACATATTAAGGTGACACTTGACTGCTCTCTGTTATTATTTATTGACAATTAACTTTGACAATAGCTATAGTAGCGTTTAAAAATCATAACCGTACCAAACACTATTTACTTTAGGTAAATAATTCACCGATAGTAAATAATAATGATAACCGCTATATCGACTGACAAATATACCACCACTACACACTTTTACATTTATTTTATAAAATAGTAGGTATGTTTAATTTGTTATCAGTACCTTGTGTATATTTTTCCAGCATTTAGCAATAATATGTTTTGGTTAATTTGACACATTTTGTTTATTCATGCGATTTGTACGTCTTAATTTCATAGTATATTATAATAATATAGTATCATAACTTACTAGATCTATGAACTTGTCAACATTTATTGTGTTTTAAATAATAACATTGATATTAAATATCCATAATCAATGTGAATACCAAGATGGAGTTTTGCTCAAGTGACAAGTCTATAAAACCTATAACCTTACTTAAAAAATGTATGCACATCAAATATCAAAATTAAAGGTACTTATAATAATATTATGTTATTTAAAATAAATAGAGTAATTTGAATTATGCTTGATGATATTTTAATTAAAACTTTTATTTTTACAGTATTATGTCTTTGTTCTGAGAAACTTATAAATGTGTAGTTTTGTGTTTTAACATATTGGTATCTGAATTCAAAGAAAAAAAATAAAAATGTTTTATGAAAAAATTGAATCTTCAATCATCATTTACTGAATCAATAATAGGTAAGATAATGTATTTATTAATATAGGTGTATTGTATAAGTACATTTTTTTATTAGAAAAATATAATTAATCGTTTTTTATTATTCATGAACATATAAAATGTTTTTACATAATAAGTTTTTTTGGATTACTTATGTTTATCATACTTAATATGTTTAATTAAAATGCGTTACTTAAAAATTAACGTTTAACTTAAAAATTATCATACTTGTATAATTATAAAAAATATATGTGTATACTGATATTTGTTGCTTAACCATATAATTATTTAAGTATCTAAGGAACTTATTTAATTTTTTAAATTATATGTTTCAGTACGTTCAATATTAATATGGACTATCTCAACTTAAATTGATATTTGTTATTGTCTACAACTACACTACTACCAACGTCAAATTTGGTGTATTATATTATTGTAGTCAATCAGTCTAATCTAATTCCATCAATACATTGTCGAATGTTGTGGTATTCAATTTTCAGTAAATTTATAGGTGTTTTATTTTAAGGTAAAATATATAAGATCATCAGTTTGCAATAATTTAGTTAATTTCTATGAATTCATCTCTAACAATTTATTTTTATTATTCTTATTTTTTAGTTACTGTGGCACACTATTGTAGATAACGGTTTTCCATTAAGTCAGTAAGAAGAATAAGATGGATTTACAAGTTCAAATCAAATATTAGACAACTATATATATTTAGTTATTCAGCTAAAAATGTAATTCAATAAAATAATTTAAAAGTACTTTATCATTTTAAAAGTGACATAAAGTTTTTAAACACACATATACTTAACATATCTATAATTATTATACATTATTTATTAATTATTAATGATGAATTCTTTATTTAATATTAATTTAATCTAAAATGCTGCTGAGAATGTTAATATTTCTAAAATATGTTATTGTCTTAATCCAAATCTTGAAATTATTTTCATGATGGCATAGTTTTGGCATTAGCTATTACAGAATTTATTGACAACTTTCTAGTGGTTTACGATTAGGTTTTTATAAGTAATAAAGTAAATAAAATTATAAAACACAAAATAGAAAAAAAAAATGTTAACTATTGGATTAAGTGTAAAAAAGTAAATTGAATGAATATACTTATAAATATTTTTTAACTTAAATATGTAAATAGAGATGGATTTCTTCTAGTGGGAAATTATCAAACAAACTTTACCGTCCAAGGTAACTTCCTATAAATACATCACTATATGCAGCAATATGTTGTACCTCTATTATTTACAAGTTAAATATAGATATGTTAATTTTATTTAGTCTAAGTTTTTCAATATGATTTAGCAAATAAAAATGTTTATTCGTATCTTATAAGCGTATTATTTATCTTGTTACTTGTTTTTTTATTTTACTATTATCATAATAAACATAACATAATATAGTATTTAAATGTTTGTTAGTAATATTATTATTAAATTTTAAGCTTATGACTGTTAAAAAAGCCATACAAAAACAAAAAAAATTGTACTTTTTCATTGTCACTCTAAATTTTTGTTTATACCTCGTACAACAAAAAAACAATCATTTATTAAATAAAAAACATACTTTTACTGTTCATATTATGAACACATTAAAATAAGTAAGAATAGTCAATACTATGAAATATATACAGTATAACATACTAGTATAGTATAGTAGTGTAATATAATAAAGAGTTAATAAATAAATACAGCTTTTAATAATTAAAAATACTGAACTAGAAATAGTTAAAATTGACGCGTTACAACTTTAAATTATAAAAATGAAAATTTATTTTAGTGCACAAGTATTGGATGAACGTATTTCTTATGGAATCCTTTGTTATCTAAACATTTTAAGAAACACACTAGATGCCTTATAAAGATGTTGTTTGACATCTTAAGTACCTATCATAACCAGTTCAGACAAATGCTAAAATAGTTTCTGTACATATTAAGTTTAGTTTTTGTTTATTTCTGTATATATTCTGTACATATTATCTATTAACTGTATGTAATACAACATTATACTAAAAAAACAAAAAATTGAATGTTATTTATTTAAGTTTTTTTAAAAATATTTTCACTAACAGAATTAATAATTTGACTAGTTAAGACACCAGTACAAGTAACACTTATTAAGACCAAGACGCTAAATATTTAAAGTAAAAACCAAGACGCTAAATAACCATAATAATTGAAAAATTAGAATAATGAACTTTTTTATTAGTTTTCAAGTAGTCGTATTTTTATAATAATTTGTTCTGTGTTGATATTAATCTACACTAGTAACGAATCGTTTTGGTAGAACCACGGTATATATTCTATATAAGACCGTGATTAGACCACGGTAACCTATGGTTGAAATTGAAAAAAAAACTATTTACTAGGGCTCATAATATTGTTTGTTAACAGCAGCTAATGCCTAATATTCAATACGTACAGGTACACCGCACCGCTAGGAACACTACAGAAAAAACAGATAAGAAGACATTACTCATATAATATTGTTATAGATTTATTATTAGTTCGTTTTCATTGTGACCGACGACCGTCAACTATTAACTTTAATCTACAACCGTATCGTTAATCAATCTTATTTTGTGAAACGTGAGATCCGGCGATAAACGATTTTTTTCTTTAGCTGTAAAACTTATAAAAGCATCTCATATAAGCTAATATTATAATATTGTAGTACTAAGCTATAACTTTAAAAGTACTTGTCTGATTTAGCTAGTTTTTACGCCTAAAATTAAATTTAAAAAAAATAAACACGATCATCAAAAAAAAATTGGGGGTTACCATTTAAAAATCTAAAGTTGATATGGTTTTAACGCATAAGGGATGGTGTTAAAATTTTGAAAAATACATTAAATTTGTCCCACCTAATAACTATAATAGTACAAAAAAAAAAAATAATTAAAAAAGTCTAATATCTTCTAAGATATTGAGTGGTCCATAGTTAACCAATCACCCGGTATGAATAGAGGAGATGTCCGCCCGTAATTGGTATCTAGGTGTCTATAGCCGACAGGCTCAGTGAATGTGTAATATAACCGTAAAGGATATTGCCTGAGTCAAACCATTCGTGTGGTACCTTTATTAAATCATGGTCGTTGCACATTAATATTACGGTGCTGCTTTGTTTACCACGTTACAAAGTCAATATAGTACGTTTATTTGCAACCGTATAAATTACAAAGGCCCTATCCTTGGATATTTTAGGTCGGTGACGTGGTTACCGACAACTATATAGACCGTTTAGCTAACATAATATACAATTTAGTGACGCGGCGCAGAAGGTAGTCGGCACGTATGCACTCGGTCCTTTCTTTTAATGAGACGAGTGGTGAACAGGGCTGGGCCCGTTTATTGGCAGGCGAACAAAACCAAAAAATATATATATATGCAATATGCAGTAAGAGCTGTGTAAACATTAATAAAATCATACTTTTTTTCCATCTCCAGATATAATTTGGGAACACTTTGAATTAGAAATATTTACCGTTCTCTATAATTTTGAAATTAAATCCGATACAATATCCAATATCTGTTTACATTAAGGCTGATTTGCATGTTCAATTTTTTCAATTGTTACTTTAATAACCAATGAATAAAAGCCTAATTATTTTGGTATTAAATTCACAACACTTATACCGATAAATAATGTACACTATATACAGTAATGAACTGTATATATTATGTATGTAAATGGACGTGTGGTAGTTTGCATTAAAAATTAATTGCCTTAATTTAATTAAATATACACAATTGGTTTACGCATCAACGAGTAAATTCTCGATTCAGTGCTGGGAATTTGCACTGATACGCACATAATGCACTAACCACCTGCATACATTATATGTTTTTTTACAATTTTTAACAATACGTACATTATAATATTGGAAGCGTTACTATACATTATGTAAAATAATAAAGAGCCGTTTTTATTTTTAGTTATGCACTGTACTATTAATAGTCTACAGTTAACATGCAAAACTTTTACTCCTTTCACACCCCACGTCCATTCAAAGGATTCATTTTTTTGTAAAATTACCTCATGAATTACCTAATACAGATAGAACAGTGCAACGAACATCAAAATATGTGTCCCTCACGTGAAACAATTATTTTATGTAATAATCATTATTTTGATAAAAACGAAAGACCAACAATTTTGGTTTACATATAAACACATTTTACATTATCGTGAAAAAACGAAACCTAATGAAAAACGAAAATCGCTATTTTGTGTGCCGAAGAACTCTGGTGTATATTAACGGTTATATATGATTACATACACATATGATTGCACTTAAATGGGAGTTTTTCAAAACTGTAATTAAACTTTATTTAAAAGAAAGCCCGAAAGACTTAAAAATTCGATTTTAACTACAACAATTCTTACAATTGTGTGCATTGTTACTGGTTGATATTAATATTATTAATATGTAGAATTCATACAGCTGAAATTGTAATTTTAATATTTTTATTACTTTCTACTTTTACTTGTTGCCGTTATTAAATTAAAATGACTAAGTCAAGTAGTGTTACTCTTAAAAAATGAGCTCCGTATGCGTATAGGTTTTTATCATTTCCTCTAAAACTTTTATAAAGAGTTCAAGGAATTTTTTGTAACAAGAAAGTATCTGAATAAGCAACAAACCCCAATCTAAGATATTTTATGAATTTTAAAATTAAAATATGAAAGAGAAGTGTTAAAAAAAAATATTGCCTATAAGATCAAATTGGCAATGCAAATTAAATTTTAGCGTAAAAGTTATTCTAAATGGTAGGTAGTGACTTTAAAATAACCATGTAATTTAAATTCCTGTATTATCAGCCTTGAAAGGTCAAAAACTTTTTATTAATGAATTTAGTGTTCACTTTAAATGGTATTTATTTTTTTAGATCCCAAGAAAAACTATCCTTTTAGAGGTTGTTTATACATTTTTATTGGCTTCTGTAAATTTTTGATACTCAACATAGTCATAAAAATTAGTTTTTAAATATTGATTTATTTGATATCGCAATTTATGAAAGTAATAATTTCACGACGGGGTTCAATAATGTAGATGTAATTCGATTTTGCAAAGTCTTCTTTATTTAATAGTTTCCTTTTATTTGTATTTATAGTGAGGTTGGCCGCGAGAGAGTAATTAAATCAGGTCACCGTTTTATCCCTTTGTTTGATACTTTAGTAAAATATTATAATGCAGTGCGATAGTGTTTTAAATCTTCAGAATTAACAGAGGAAATTTTCAACTTCACAAATCTTGCTTTGGGTATCTTACTTGATATTAAAAATCAAAAACCTCTAAACTTTTTAGAAACAATACATAAATATTCAACGACTGGTATTATTTTTATTGTCACCCGTCTCTACTTAGCGTTATCGGATAGGTACTACCGCACAAATTGAACTTTAGTAAGCTCGATTTAATTAAAACATGCAGCAGATTCAAAATCTTAGCCAAAACAGTTTCACAAATTTATCATTGTTATCAAAAAAAAGAAACTGTCAAGATTCAGTAATTAAAAAATTTTCTGCGAATAAATTCAAGACAATTCAATTTTAAATAAAAAAGATTGTCAATATTTTTACATTTTTTTTAAATAAACAAAAATGGCATAAAATACTTTTGTATGGATTCATTTGGTAGAAATTTTCGTCCGATAAACAACAAAAATATTACTAAAACTAGCTGACTTAAAAAAGTCAAAACAATTATCAACGTTATTAAGCTTACAAAATATGTATACTTAAACGTACTATATACTTTAGAATAAGATAATAGAATATGAAGATCAATGTTGCTGTAGTCTTATGCCCTAAATTTGCATCTCCTGTTAAAAACATATAAAAAGTAATAAAATAGTAAGCAAGAGAGAAATATGTTTTGGAACAAGGACTAAAGAAAGCACGAAACTACTGCATTTAATACTTTAATCAATTATTGTACAAAAACTAGGTGTTCTTTCAAAACGTTGTACTCGGGGTTTCAACGCACTTGGTAGTAATTAAATTGAGCGTATATAAAATACAAATAAATGTTTGCAACGCATTCGTGTACCTATTTTGCATACACAAAGCGCCGCTCTCACTACATCCCATCCAAATAGTAGTATTTTTTAATATGACTATTTTTTATAACATTAACAGAAAGAGAGTTAGATAGAACATGATCAAGAATAACATTATTGTTATTAGGAACATAATTCTACCGAGAAAATTTCTAAAATATGAATCAATATTCGAAAATGTAGCTGATGGTATATTAAAATCACCTAATAGGAGGTTGCCAAAGTGTTTATTTTGATTTTGATTAATCCATCTAACTTCTAAATACCGACGGACTACTGTTTTCTTACAACAAGCACAGTTAGGCAGGAAGAATTTTAAAAATTGCCCGTGGAACTTGTTATCAAATACTGAGAATATTTAAATGACATTTATTTTGGTCAATCTGTTCCTTCAATGTTTTTACCCCTCCCAACTTAGTTCTTTTGGTAGCAACTTTTGAAACTTAAACGGTTACGTTTATATTTTATTAACTTTTTAAATTTAGAATAATGTACTAAAAATGTTGACTGGTTGATACAATATAAATGAGTATTTATAACAAACTTGTTTTAAGTCCTCTAACTCGATAAAGAGACTCTCATTATAGTCTGTTTCAGACATTGGTTCTGAAAATTTGTCATTTACACTTATTAAATATTGTTTGTAACGAGACATGTTAAAAAATAAAAAGCAACAAAAAACAAACTCAGACAATAAGTCAACACTCAACTACTATGCAGTTGCAAGTTGATACCTAGTTTACCAAAATAGATTTTTGGTGATCCTAGATAACAGATACGTAGAATAGTAGGTGGGAAAATTTGTTTCAATAAAAAATTAAAAAAATTTTTTGGCCATTACTAAACAAAAAATCACAAATTAATTTAAAAACAAAACGTACGCTTTACAAAATGTTACTTAAACCAGTATGGTCTTATGGCATAGAACTTTGGGGTTCAGCAAAAATCTCCAACACAAACAGAATCCAAGTGTTCCAATCCCGAGTCCTTTGGACCATCCTTGCTGCACCTCCTTATGTTTATAACGAAACGCTCCATAGAGACACTTTCCTCCCTACTGTAGTCGAAGTAGCCAAAACTCACTACAAATGATTCCGAAATAGACTCCAGGGACATCCTAATCTTTTAATTGCCGACCTGGCCTCCAATAATCTTCCTGAAACCCCACCCCGTCGCCTAAAAAGAAAACAATGTAGAGACCTGCTAACCTAAACTCCACTCTTCCACCAATTGGAGTTCGATCGCTGGATGGTTTCTTCAAACAAATGATACACTGATAACTGTATATATTAACCATGCCATATGCTTATTGTACGAATATTGTAGTGTACAGATTGTATATTTTACTAATAAAAAAAATAAATGAATAAATAATAACGTTGTTTATTTTACATTTTTTAATACATAATTTTAAAGTATACATATTTTAAAATGCCTCTTCTTTATACTTATAATGAATATGCCGATATCTTGGAAACCTTTTATTTAAGTAAGAGAAGTTCGATGAATGCTTTTCGAATGTATCATGAAAAGTTTCCCGAGAGAAGACAATTATCTAGGGACACTTTTAACAGAGTCGACCAAATTTAAAGAGAAACAGGCTAAAAAAATTCGAATTGATTAAAAAATATAAAGAATATGTAAAATCTAAAAAAAATCTTGTAGTTAGCTTTCCAAATGGTTATCATAAGCATAAATAGAAGTCACTGGTAAAACTTATACAGTGAACGTAACGCTGCTTTTGTTTCAGATCCGCATGAGAGTACACGCAATTAGGACATGCAATTTAAAGGCCCAAACACGGTGTTCTATTAATGTGTGGTGTGGCATAATTAACAACACTTTAATTAGACCTTACATTTATGATGGCATAATAACAAAAACACGGTATTTGAATTTTTTAATAATGTCTTGCCATTATTGTTGGAGAATATTACGCTGAGCGTAAGGTCACAGAAGTGGAAACTGATTTGGCTTCTTTTTTTTTTATGTTTGGAAACCTTTACCTATATAAGTTTAGTTTGCAAGAAAAGTGAAGTAACTAAAATTATATTACGTAGATTGATATGTAAAAATGAAAGAAATGATGCTATATAAAGTGAATTTTTAAAGATTAGTTTGTTTTACTATGAATATTTCAAATAGTCAAAACCACAAGTATGGTATGGTATAAATGGTTGTTAAAGTAAAAATGATCGCAGAAGCCCAAAAATATTACTACTCGAACGCTCGGAACTTTGTTGTGTAAATAAATTAAATTAACTTTTATTTTACACAAACTAATAATTAATACATTTTTTAACAATTATTTTGAAATTCGCATAAATGCAGTCATCGACTGGAGTGTGTCGCGATGCGCGGTGGAACGTAACTCATCTTGTATACAAAAAAAGCCGTTCAGCAACATCCTCGACCGGTCACTTATCTTTATATTAACTATTATAATAAACGCAAAAATTAACAATTCAATTTTGAATTAGTATATTCTATAGACAAAAGTCAATTTAAAGCGTGAATACACGTTTAGGCATTCATTTAATCAAATAACATTTTAACAATTAAAAAACGTTATATTAGATACTTTTTAATTACGGTCTGTTCATATTACTCATAATACCTAACTGTGTTACATAATGTTTAATATAATATAGTAATAAACTATAAAACCCAGTTTCAAATTTATAAACAAATATGCGAAAACGAAAATATTCCCAACTATATAGACAGTAATCTTACGGATCAAATCCAACTAAACAAATCAATTTCCATCAGTGATAATTATCAAACTAACTAACTAACTGGTTGCGTTTAAACAACATAATATAATTAAGTAACAGATTATAGACACCAAGTTAGTTCAAATATCTCGTATTATATGTTTAAACAAATTCACCATATTTAATGTAAAAAATTAAAAATTACATAAGACATTATATGTGATTTTGTGAAAATTCTTTAATTGAAGAGCGTTGGCTAGAATTTTCCTAATTTTATGAAAAAGAAAATATTCTCAGTAAGAATTTGGAAATATTTTGCTAGTTTATATTAAGCCTTCCAAGATTAAGCCTATTTCTTAGCTAGTTAATTTTTACTGTACAGGATTTATATAATAACGATAAAATTGCATTATTTTTTTTGTATTGTAAAATTTTTTTAAAAATTTAACAACAAATTATAATTTAAAATTATATTATTTAACAATATGTTGCTTTAGTTTAGCGTTTAACTTTATATTTTTACAGATTACATTATTCTCACTAAAATCGATCAAATACAAAACAATGTTATAGAACTATTTTTGAATTTTTAGATATAGCTTTGAAAAGCTTTAATATAAAAATATACTTTAAGTATAGACTTATTGATAAGGTCAACTTTTATAGACGACAAATAATGAAACATAAATCTTTACAAATCGTTCTTATTATTATAATTTTTTAACATTTTGGTCCAATCAATCGATTTATCAATATTTCCTTAAAAACTACCCAACATTTTTAAATTACAAATTAATTTTTAGGTTTATAAATAAAAGAATAATATAATATTCAAGATGATTAAATGCTAAATGTTTATTCATTTCATAAGGTTCATACATAAATCATAAATCTATCGTCTAAATTACTATCGGAGTAACGAAAAATTTTTAAAAAAATAACAAATTTATATTTTTAAGGGGAACGGAAAGCGCTATTTATTAAGAGGCAAAGGATAGGCAATATTTGACAAAAATGTATAGCTATTTTTCATAAGCCTACTAATTTCAAGGTGAACATATAATACAATTTTCTAATTTTAATACTTTTAAAGGTATTTTTCTCCGAGTTATGACGAAAGTTTGATAAAAAATTACTTTCATAAAAGTCATTTTCTGGTTTTTCTATTGGACGGATTTCAAGTTTTTTGTTTTTATGTGAAGCTTACTATTTTTTTCTGTGGGGGCTAAAAGGCCGATTTTTGATATAGCGATTAAAATTAGTTAGATGTATTAGAAAGAACTATAAAAAAGTAAAAATAAAAATGCTTTTAAATATTTTTTTTAAAACAAAAATAAAAAATCGGCCTAAAACAAAAATATAACAAATAAAACAAATTATTGAAATCGGTTCGGTAGACACTTTAGAAAGTGACTCCGCGTTTTAATGTTTCTTTGTAAAAAAAATTGTGTAGATTAGGTAGGTACGTTTCGATAAAAAATGTATTAAAAAATAATGTTGGGGATTTTTGTACCTGACAAACCCGCAAACACCTAAATGTGGGAGTGCTTAACCGTTTCGTTACCTAACATCCTCGTACGAGGATTTAACTTTAAAAATCGAATAAAATATTAAAAACGTACTATCATTATCAAAAATGTCTTTAATCACAAGTTCGATACGTAAAAAAAAATTGTTGATTTTTTTTTCGAAAATAAAATAATACCTACCTAATAAATAGATTAAAACATTAAAACTTTTTTCGATGGATCAGAAAAAAAATCCTAATTATCTCATTAGACGTCATTTAACTAATAATAATTCTTCTACTCATTTAAGTAAATTTTGTTTAAAATAATTAAAAATGTTTGTAATAGGTACTTACAGAGTCGGCAAACGGCAGCAACCAGACAATTTCCTTTCTCCTTCCTCGTGGACAACAACGTTATAACTGATCATCAAACGGTACCTATAGCCGCGCGAAAGGCCGGCGCGACTATGTTTTCAGTTGCGCCGGACAAGTAACATGTTACGATAAACTTACGGTCGGCCGTGTATAGGTACCTCGTACAACGACAGCGCTATATGCGCCCTGGTGGACATACTCTATATTATACTGTATTATGGCTGTGGGCTCCGCGCTGTTAAGGGCCCCGCGCCGCGACTGAATGGCCAGTAACACAAATAAACTATCATTGTTATAATAAACTATTATTAGTATAAATTCAGATGTGTATAGTATAAACAATTGGGGTATGTAATTTCTAGCGGTCGTCACCAAGCAACGGATGCAGAAAGATGCATTTTTTTTGTTCTGTAATACTACTTTCCGAGTTTGCTTTTGCAATCGGTTATCAATGACTATGTATATGTGTATCTTGAACCACTCGATATCTCACAGGGTTTAATAAGAAATTGAACTTTTTTTTTCATATTGTTTTTATACAATGTGATCTAAATTTTTCACAATTTTTTTTGTTTTTACCCCACTCCCAACTTAGTTTTTTTGATAGCAACTTTTGAAATTTAAATGGTATCGTATATTATATTTTATTAACTTTTTAAATTGATAATAATGTACTAAAATTTTTGACTGGTCGATAACCAGTTTCGGATAACTATTTTTTAAGTTATACGAGTTTAAAAGTTAGGATAGGAGGGCAAGTGCGGTTGGGAAATTCGCGCAGATAAAAATAATACTACACTCCACCTTCCTCCTGCCCTGAACTTGAAACTTCAATAACTTCAAAAATAGTTATCTATTATCTGTTATCGATCACCTAGAAGGTTCAGCTCGTTTCCCAATTTTAAAGCATAGTTTTTTGGCTTATGTTTTTAAAAGTTCTTAACTATATTTCATACTTTATTTCTTGTTGTTATGCTATATAAATTGTTATTATTTTTTCTCATTGGACAATACATGTACATGCAATTTACGTAACACGATAATAAAAAATATTTTTAACTAAATATATTTTAATTTTATTTAAAAATTGATTTCTGAATCGGCCAAAAACGTCGTTAAAAGTAGATTTTAGGGGGGGGGGGGGTGGAAATTTGGCCAACAAATTAAAATTTGTTTTATTCAGAAATATATTTTATCTGTTTCTATCTATTACCTATAATTATTTTAATTCCATAACAATACTTGCTCAATATATTTTGTTGTTTTTATTTCATGTTAAAACACAAACAATTTTTTATAAATGCGAAAAAATTGAACTTTTGACAAACAATCGATACTTACTACATTTTTGTTGTCTACAAAATAAATAAAAGGAAAAAAATTATCATGTAATTTTACCTTATTAACTGGGAACGGGCAGTGCATATACGAGCTTTCAAAGTTTAGCCCGTTCTAATTTTCAAACTCTATTAACATTATAAAAGTAAAGACTTAAAACTGGTTATCGACCAGCCTACATTTTCAGGATATTATTCTTAATTTAAGAAGCTAATAAAATATGTATTGTATGTTTCTAGGTATCTTAAAAAATTTGATATAAAATAGTTAATTTGAAAGGGGGTAAAAACTTATGTTTGATAAAAATTGAGATTAAATTGTATAAAAAACTACAGAACAAAAAAAAATCACCTTGTATGATCAATGATCATTATTATAAAATTACATGTATGTGTATGCATACGTATTATTTAAATATATAACATAATGTATATAATTTTATTCAAATTAATAATATTAAATATAAATTGAAAATGTTTAAAACTGTTCGGTTTAGTTGAACACCAGTAATGAGCACACACGCTCTCTATAAGTGTTCCGGCCATATTTGTTTGTACTAAATAATTAAAACTCTTCCGATGACTGTATTATCATATCCGTTCAAGATCAAAGTGTACCTATCCAATTACTTTAGATGGAAATGCTTAAAGATTTTACTTACAAGAATCAATCGGAATTATAAGGTTCACTTTACTTAAAATATTAATTTTATTAAAAATATGTCAACAAGTCATACTTTGCAAAACGTTCTGTAGGTACCTTAAGTGTTTATAAACTATCTTAGTAAATAAACGAATAAAATATTAAAGTAAGGTAAAAGGTATGATCAGCTCTTTAGTGTATCCTATAGTATTCTATAGTATTGGTAAATTATACGTTAAGTTTAAGTAAAAAAAAGTCACTGGTAAATATAAATACTGGTTTATATAAATAACAACAAATATATATATATTCTTCATTTAACTTTGTAATGCTGTTTAATCTGTTAACATTTATATTATTTATACCTCATTCGTGTACAATTGCAAATTCTTACTTCGCCCTAATCTTTTATTAACTACCTACATCAAGTATCTTTAAATTTGTACTTACATGTAACCAGACTTAAACATTAATGGTCATTCAATACTAAAGAATAACGATCATCTATAGTTAATTATTTTAAACACTTAAGTAAAAATAATTTGTAGACTTTATAATTACAGACTTCTTAATAAGGGCAACATTTTTAGATGAGAAATACTGATTTTTAATTTAAACAAAAAAATAGTTCTTATTATTTTAGTTATTCATCTTTTTGGAGGGAGAGAAAGATAATATGATTTATAACATTCAAAATAAGAACTAAAGATATTATTAGTATTTTTTTTTATTATTTAGAATGAATAAGACAAATTTAAGACTCATCTGAGTTGGAATATAATTTTGTGATTTTTTGAAAAATACGTCTTTAGGCAATAAATAAATTAATACAAAAGTCAAAATGTTCAGTCGCTAAATCATTTATAATTTTATTAGGTTAATACACTTATCGTAGAACTACATTACAAATTACCATACGATAAAACAATTTAAATATTTTTTTTTTTCACAATTTTCATGTTTAGCTTATAATAATACTATACATATATTTCTAATATGATTAACATAATATACAATACACCATACGTTAACATATCATACTGTTTTTTATCACTGACAACATTTATTTTAAGTCAACGAACTATAAAAAAAATTATATATTTGTTTATATTGACATAACAATTAGTACAAAATTATGTGAATACGTACATGTAAAATTTGTTAGTAAAATAATTTATGACATATTTGTTCTTGATCATTTTAACCGAACACCCCTTTACCAAATCCTAAATACTAAATATTGTAATATTGTTGTTATTTGCCACTGATGAAAATCAAATAATGCTGTTTTCTATATTTTTAAATACTGTATATTGTTGTTATTGTATATTATATAAAATAAATTAAAACCAAACGATAAGAACTTGTAACACCAATCATTAGGAAAAATAATATTATTATTAAAAATAAATAAAAACGCCACCTGTAAATAAAGCAAAGCTAGTCAAGTTAACGATTTGTAATTACTAAAAAAAACAATATTTTACACCTTATCTTTTCCATTTTTGTTGATTTGCCTAATCGCTTAATTTTTATTGATTGTATAAGTATTTAAAACTTAATCCACTACAATATTGAGACGATAATATGGAAGTGTTAAACTGTCACCACCAGGCAAACTAAAGAGCGTCAAATGAACAGCGGTAATTATATGAATATGCATATTAAGCGTTATGTCTTTATGTGCCAACTCTTAATAAAATATGTGTGCACATAGACAGCAGACTATTAGATTTGTGTATCATCATCTTGTACCTTAATAGATTATGAAGGGGCCCAAAGCTGCCATCATGAGATGGTTTCTTGACATGTTCGCTATCCGGAACGGGCCGTCAGTTCCTCATGTGTATCATCAAAAGACAGACGTCTAAGTTAAATTTAATAATTTAATTTTAATTGTTTTATGTATTGTAAAATAAAATGTCAGGTTAAGAAGGAGTCATACATATAAATATCATCATCATCATGTAGCTTAACGGGCCATGAAGGCCCAACGCTGCCATCGTGAGATGGTTTCTTGACGAATTCGCTTCCGGGACGGGTCGTCAATCCGTCGCCGGAGAGGGGGATGGCGGTTCTTTTTTACCGGACGATTGCTCGCCCAGCAAACGGAGCGCCTGTGACCTAGTGTCGAACCGGCGACAGTAAGCACTAACACACTGCCGCCTTACCCACTCGGCCACTCCTCCTCCTCCATATAAATATATATTTTTTTAAGAAAATGTTCCCTTCCCTTATTTTGTGATAAATATAGAGTTATTGGAATACATTTTTCTAGTCCTATGTAGCCCCCACAGGTAACTATAACAAGCTACGCCAATGACTATAGTCTATTGTGAATTGTCTAAATACAGCTGCCGTCTGCTTGTTAGTAGGTATTTAACAAATTATTTAATAAGCACTATAATAAAATGTATTATTTTTATTTATTACAAAGTACAATATAAAAATTTATAATGAGAAATTAAAAAATGTTTTTCTCCGGGTAATTAAATAAATTACTTCTTTTTAAACAAGGTACATGGGTTTTTATATATTCTGCAGACTACGTGAAACACATTTATACTGAGACAACCTTTTAATACTAGCTGTAATTTGCAAAACATTTGAATTTTGGTGTATCCATGTAGATACAAGTGGCGTCGATCATAATTTTGACAATATACTTCCACCGAAAAAATCACATACCATTTGATTAGAAATAAAACATTTCATTCTCCTAGACGATTTCTGGAGGTGGAGTGGCCGAGTGGGTAAGGAGGCCATGTTATCGCTGACTGCCCTGGTTCGACACTCGGTAACGGGCAGGCTACCCTCTCTCCGGCGACGGACTGACGACCTGTCCTGGATAGCGAATTCGTCAAGAAATCATCTCATACCTGAAAAAAAGACGATTTTTTAATTATAAATAAAATATTTTCAAGTAAAAATTCATTAAAGTCCTCCGGTATTGCGCAAAACATAAACATTTTGTTCAGTTAACACCCTGTTGGTTTTATCGCACCACCTAGGAATACCTGTACGATTTGCGGCAAGGTTATAAGTCTTCAGAAATGATTATAACTAAAATTGTGATAAACCCGCTTATTTAAACAAACAAATTTAATTTTTTTAAAAACATGCTTTTCTAAAAAACGGTTAAAAAAATTGAATTAAAAATTAATTGTTTTACAAGACCAATTTAGCTTGGATGCGAAGCTGAGAAGGTATTGACTCTTAAATGATAAGTGTTTTATTTTTGTGTCTGTAGACACGGATAACTTTTTTTAATGTGAACCGAATTACTTGTGTAGCACCATTTTAGATCCGGAATCGTATGCGATTAGTACTTTGGAGGGTCAAACGTCGAAAAAGTCAACTTCTTCATCCCCGAAACCGGGAAAAGCCTAAAAAAATGTTCGACTAAATAAAAAAGGGTGGGTCTTCTACCTACTCTTGAATGTAATATGCAAATTTAACAATTTATCGAGTGACTTTGTTGCATAGGGCCCACGATTTTCTACCAGTGTCAAAGGAAATACTAGGTTTCACGATAGTATCTAAACTTATTGACCTTATAGTATAATAATATTCTACCTCTCGACGTGAGTTATTCATTTAACTGCGTCGGACCTTCGAATCCGCATTATTATGGCTCGTAATCAAATGTCCATACACATCAAATGTTGTCGAGGCTAAACCGAATTATACCGAACACTTATACCATGTCCTCGTGCAATTAATATAGGCATCCACCGTAATGCAGTTTACGGGAGTAACGAAATAATTAGATTGACGCCCATTTCTGTCTTTTGAACAGGTCTATTAGGAAGCCTTTAGACGAACACCTTTGTCTCGCGCGATTAGAATGGTACGGCGGGCGTGTGGCGGAACCCGAAGTACTGACGTGCAACGGTCAAGAATGTGCTTGAAAAAAGTTAACACGTACCAATCCTGCGTTCTTTCTATTTATGTTAAAATTTATAAGGAAGCGTGTCCGTGTAAAGGCAAAAACCGTGTTCATTTCCGCGCGACTGACGTGGTGCGTCTTCGCTTCCGTCATGACGACGTCATGTTGTGTGTCTCGATGCTGTGCGCATACTTATTTTACTCTTATTATTACTATTTTTCATTTTTTGTTATTATTACTTTTTAAATTAAATGTATAAATTGAAAAGAAAAAAAATTGAAATTGCATTATCAAAATGGGTTAAGGACTGGAAATTAAATCGAAATTTCAGTGATATTTTACTACTTTGTGAACTTGAAGAAAATAATCCAGATGATTGTAACAACTATCTCAGAATGAAATCACAGGATTTTAAATTATTACTTGAACTTTTTGGACCTAAAAAAAATACTGTAATGAGAATGGCAATAATTCCAGTAGAAAGGCTCATAGCAACTCTTAGATTTCTTGCAACAGGCAGTTCATATGAAGATCTGAAATTTTGTACCTATATATCAGCACCAAGTTTGTCATATATAATCTCGGAAACATGTACAAAGAGATATTTGAACCACCGAACTACGAGGAAAACTCGTGTACTAGTTCTTTATTAATTAAAAAAAAAACCAGTACAGTGGGGTCGGTGCATAGTGGGGACGGAGCATAGTTGGGTCGGGGCATAGTGGTGACGGGGAGGTCACAGGTTTACAGGAATTTTTAAATCTGAAAGTGATAAAATCACTTTCGAAAAAACGCTTCGATGCAAATCGGTAGTTAGTATTTTCAAGCCAGTACAGTCCAAACCAAGCACAGTATAAACCAGCAAAGTTAGAAAGTTTTAAATGAAGGTTCTGTATTTACAAATGAGCATCAAAGCGTTAATTTGAAAGTGATTTTATCCGAGAGGACTAGTACAGTAGAGTATTGGCATAATGTAATCAAAGCAATGAGGAAACGGAGAGGTCACAGGTCTACAAGAATTATTATAAATAAAAGTGATAAAATTGAATAAAATCGCTTTCAAATAAACGCTTTGATGCTCATTTGTAAATACAGAACCTTCATTTAAAACTTTCTAACTTTGCTGGTTTATACTGTGCTTGGTTTGGACTGTACTGGCTTGAAAATACTAACTACCGATTTGCATCGAAGCGTTTTTTCGAAAGTGATTTTATCACTTTCAGATTTAAAAATTCCTGTAAACCTGTGACCTCCCCGTCACCACTATGCCCCGACCCAACTATGCTCCGTCCCCACTATGCACCGACCCCACTGTACTGGTTTTTTTTTTTTTTGCAAAAACTTAGTGGACCAAATAACACAAATACAATGTCTTGTTATATTTTGTTGGAATGGTCGACGATTCATGTTTCAATCGTTTGTACTCCATAGTTTAAATTATAATCGCTTATTCTCAATAAAATTAATATTTATGTATTATATACTTCCATTATAGCAATCTCACACAAACTATTTATACTTCACAGATTATATTATTTCAAAGCTATATTATACTTCTATTTTACTAGATTGACAATGTACAAAATAAAATGCAACTAAAAAAACCTTTTCATAGATCCTTAAAATGTAAAGGGTGGGTTAGTGAAACGGGTTTTACCATTTAAATACATTAGAAAATCGCCGTTTTACTGCCTCATCCTGTATATTAATTTCTTGTTATTTTCTAAAGAAAAATCGATTTTCTTACATTTAAATTAAAATAAATCGTATACTGGTACTGTGATGGAGAAAACAATAAATTTTACCTACATTTATTACTTATTAGTTAAATATTACTAACGTGTATAGCCACTAGCAGTCGGCTGTTGCCTGTTATTTAACAATAACCTTTAATGGAGATTTTAAAAATTGTGTTTTTTTAATAATAGCATAGGAGCAATATCATGATGTTAAATGTTCACGAGGTTTGATCTAGTCATAAAATAAAGTATTATCATTTATGACTTAACTATTATTAAAATTTATCTTAATAGTAATAGTACATAGTAATAAAATAATGAAATATTTTTTACAAAATTAGAGCTACAAGTTGATAAACTAAAAAAATAAAATTAGCACGAAGCAGATTATCTAATATTAGACAATTTAAACAATCAAGCGTGAAACTCTTTAAATAAATAACAGTATAACAATACACAAAACATTAGTTTTCCTTTAAAAAAATTGTGTAGTAAAAAAAACATTTTGAGTCGGTATACTGCATAAAAACCAACACTTAATCTGAATCCAAAAAACAACAGTCCTCTTCATTATTTGCAGGTAGTTGGACATTAAATACTCATAGTTAACCTTCGGTAAGGTTATATAACGCAGGCTATAAAATAACGAGATAACGACAGTGGTTTTGTCGTATCAGAATCATTAATTGTCTTAAAAAGTACACGGACAGGTTTTTTTCCCAATAAATCGAGTGTCTACTATAATCAGTTACACGATTTAGTCGCCTGTGATATCATGTAATAAACACAATATTATGATACCGATCATTGGGCCCTAAACTAATCTAACACGGATAGACGTTACCAACTGATAGTTTTTAGTGACTGCTCGTTTCTCACATCTGGTACACTGGGTTTTTAGTTAAAAAAAAAAAAAAAAAAATTGAATTTGTGTAAACTTTAAGTCAAAAGTGGTACTTGAGCACAAAACCTAATAGTATCATTCTGCATAGATATAAATAAAATTGTTTTAATGATTTGATCAATTTTTTTTAAAGATTTTAGGTGTTTTTGTTAAAATATACGCAATGTGCGAAAACACGGTTTTCCGGCAATTAAAAAAAAACTGTAGCGCCGAATTTTTCACCCGCTTAATATGTTATGGATACATATGAGTTCCAACTACTGGCAAATTTTCAACCCAAAAGTTTTAAAATTACGGCTAAAAACCCCGAAAAACAAAAAAACTTGTACCCCCCCTAGGGGGGCGGGAAATGGGTATATTTTGAATTTGACAAAACTGACGTGCGCGGGCATACCAAATAAATATTTCTTATACATTTCAACTCGATCCGACTCTTTTTCTCGATACTATAGCCAGTAAAAGTTCTAACTTAAAAACTCGTACGGTTTTTTTTTTGTTTTTTCAACTTTCGTCTGTGAAGACTTAAACTTTTTCAACTTTTACCCCCCCAAAGTACAAACTAGACAAAATTTGTGATTTATAGAGTTGCTATTCAAAGGAATTGGTCTAGTATTAAAAAAGTTACAGTGTATACAGCGAAAAAAAAAGCCCACATCAGAGTAAAACCAATACCTTCTCGCTTTGCATCGAAGCTAAAATAAAAACAAAAAAAAAAGATTTCATAATACACTCTTTTGGCATTATGATTGCACAGTGGTCAGCTATTATATATTATATATATATATATATATATATATTATATATATATAATATATATTATTATATATATATTTATATATATATAATATATATATATATATAAATAATATAATGACCTTTGCTGTCGAGGGTAATAGTAATAAAAAAAATATATGTAAATTCAAAACTTGTTTTTGTTTTTTTTTTAATTAATTTTTTTTCTGATCTATTGTTAGAATAATGTGTTATGTAAGTACATCGGAATTCTTTGCAACTAAATAAGGAATAAGTAAAAAATATTATAGGGTACTATTAAGGGTATATATATATCAATGTTTTCGCAAATTTATTTTACCCCAAGGAACATAATGTCGAGAGAAGAACATTCTCAAACAGACTCAATTTTAGACAGTGTCCTAAACTATTTAAGCTTAATTTAGGTTTCAAATTTTAAAAGCCCATCTTAAGAAGTAGCAGAGATATGAAAGTTAAAAATATCGGGTGAATTGGTTCGTGTAAAGATACACTGGCATTGCTAGAACTTAGCCGGCGCTCAGATGGAGCTGTGAAAAAATATAATCTATGAAGTATAAATAGTTAGTGTGAGATTGCTCTAATGGAAATATATAATACATAAATATTATTTTTACTGAGTACAAGCGATTATAATTTAAATTATGGAGTACAAACAATTGAAACATGAATTATCGACCATTCCAACTAAAATTAACAAGACATTGATTATGTGTTCTTTAGGCTATTATGTTTTTGCAAAAAAAAAAACCAGTACAGTAGGGTCGGAGCATAGTGAAGACAGAGCATGGTGGAGACGGGGAGAGCACAGGTCTACAGGATTTTTTAAATCTGAAAGTGATAAAATCACTTTCGAAAAAACGTTTCGGTGCAAATCGGTAGTTAGTATTTTCAAGCCATATTTATGAAGTTTTGAAGTTTTTTAAATTACTGATTCAATTGAGGTGGTGTATTTACAAATAAGCATCAAAGCGTTAATTTGTAAGTGATTTTATCCGAGAGGACTAGTACAGTAGAATAAAGGCTTAATGGAATCAAAGCAACAAGGCGACGGAGAGTTTAGAGGTCTACAGGAATTGTTATAAATCTAAATTATAAAAGTGAATAAAATCACTTTCAAATAAACGCTTGGATGCTTATTTGTAAATACAGCACCTCAATTTAATATTTTCTAACTTTGCTGGCTTACACTGTGCTTGGTTTAGACTGTACTGGCTTGAAAATACTAACTACTGGTTTGCATCGAAGCGTTTTTTCGAAAGTGATTTTATCACTTTCCGATTTAAAAATTCCTGTTTACCTGTGACCTCCCCGTCCCCACTATGTCCCGACTTCACTATGCTCTATCCCCACTATGCCTCGACCCCACTGTACTGGTTTTTATATCTGTAACAACTATGAATAAGTAAGTCGATTCAGTGATTTACAGGGGAGCGATTTTAAACTGACCAGTTGCCATAAATCAGCATGTAATAATTAGGAACTCACATCTCTCTCAAGGTTTCCTGTTGGTCCAACGAGTTAGACATTTATTTAAAGTGTGCTAGGCGCTTCGGACTACATCCTAGCGTACTTAGTCAATTTTAACCAAAATTCGACTTACACACTTATTACACAGTTGTTACAGATATAATCTGCAGACTATGTGAAACACACGAGGGCAACACATTTTTACTGCGACAACCTTTTAATACTAGCTGCAATTTGCAAAACATTTGAATTTTGGTGTATCCGTTTAAGTGTGAATTATGCACATTCCCTAAGCGAGTCGATCATTGTCATTTGGACAAATGTTTTGCGGTCATCTTAGTAGTGCGCTGTGAGTGCGACAAGAGAGAAAAAAAAATATTTATATATGGGACAAGGCAATGACAGTCAACACTACCAATAAGACGACCAAACAAATAAACAATGAACAACAACAGAAAATATTTTATATGTAGTTGCCTAAGGTTGTGGGTACAGAGGGGGGGCGAAATTTTAATAAAAATAATAATAATAATAATAATAGTAGTGCAACTAACAAAACAAAAATGTATTATTATTGTTGTACCAGCCGGTTAGTAGATTGATTATTATTATTTTACTTTAAGTATTGACGCCAATCGGCTGTTTTAAGTTACATAGTTGACATAATAATTAATAGTACATTTAAACAAAGGATAACAATATAAAAAGACATAACATAAAGATAATAATAATACAAATTTAATAACTGACAATCGACAAAGGTCACACTAGATTCGCCGATCAGAGCATTCTCTGCATTGGATGATTGTGGCTATAAGAAGTGGAATGAATAGGAGTATAAAAAGGAGTTGGATTTCGAGTGGTGTATGAAGGAACTTTAAATAAGACACGGGAGAGAAGATCAGTAGCATCAAAAGAATTATTGAGGAGAGCGTTTATAAATTGGGAGTCACTAGTCAGCATCATTACGTCGGGATGATAAAGATGGGATATTAAGGATACGGCTAATATGGGAGTAATCATGTTGCAATAGAGGTAATTTAAGTTTGTGTGCAACAAAAGACAAAAATTTATGCTGGACACGCTCAAGCCGCAATTGATCAGTAGCCAGATAAGGATGCTAAACAACAACCCCATATTCCAAAATAGATCGGACAAGAGCGAAATACAAAGTCCGAAGACAATTAATTGAACTAAAGAGCTTCGTAATACGATTGAGAAAACCTAAGACTTTAAGGGCTCTACCGATGATGACATCGATATGGTGGTTAAAGGAAAAGATTTCATGAATAATAAATACAATTACCATTTGAATACCTTGAATACCATTTATTCATATGAATAAATATGATATAATTGATATAATTAAATTCATTTTCAAACCGGAATTTTCTATATAAAAAACTTTTTACCTTCAATTTTACTCTATTTTACTTCGCCATTTGCTCTATCTAAAGGACCCTCTTGGGTTCTTTTGGATGGTCAAACCTAAATCCAGAGGGGGAGAGCTCGGTATCTCCCCCCTTACTCGTATGTCCACGCTAAGCGGCTCGGATTTGGGCATTTCGGATGATTCATCGCTTCACTCGGGTAAGAATAATCCCTGTTCTAGTAATACTAAATCTCCTACTAGCCCTCTGCCCTTAAAAAATCCAAAAACATTGCGACCTCTTCAAGTTTTCCCTCAGCCCTCTCGAAGACCAGCAAGGAGTTGGACTCCCCTGAAATGATATTGGTTATGCCGCACAACACGCACCTAGTCACCGCAAATTCAGCCAGCATGTCTTCCCCTAACGCGACAGGGTATAGGCAATCAACGATCATGTATGCTTTCCACTTAACTATTCGGGTCCCCTGCATATTTTGATAGCATCGTCATCCAGTGATAATAACCTCGGCAACTTTCATCCAGTCAAACTTGGTAAACTGTTTTCCAAAATGTTCTCCGGTATTCTTAATATCAATCCCATCGGCTCTCAGCGTGTCAAAATCACATTCGATTCCGTGTATAACGCCAATTTATGTCTCTCTTCAACATCTCTGGCCGAACATGGACTTATTGCCAGTATCCCTAATACATTGTTATATTGTATGGGTATCATTCGCTTAGACAAAATCGTCTCTGAAGAAGAGTTTTTGGAGGGCTATGAATGCCCTACCAAAGTGATCTCCTTTCGCCGAATCAACGTTAAAAAAGACAACAAACTGATTGCTACTAACTTGGTGGAGCTAAAATTTGTATCAAATACTCTTCCTACTAAGCTTTCTATTTTTAAAGTTCTTTTTGATGTATCGCCTAGCATCCGTTCACCTGTACAATGCCTTAAGTGCCTTCGTTTCGGCCACACATCTAAATTTTGTCGTAACAAATAGCGATGCAGTCATTGTGGACTTTTTGATCATGGCGAATCTTCATGCAATGTTAAAGAGACCTCACCCCCCGTGTGCATTTTCTGCAAACTGAATCATCCATCTACAGACCGTTCCTGCTCTGAATGGACCATCCAGAAAGACATCAAAAAGATCATGGCCGCAAACAACGTTACTTTTTCAGAAGCATCATTAATTAAGCGATCGCGTATAACTAATAAAGCGTTTACTTTTTCCGATGTCACTAAAAATGTTAATACAACTACTGTTAACGTCGCTGCTCATCCCCCCTCATTCCCCGCTCTCTCTCAATCATCCAACGCCTATATCCCATCCAAACATAGTAATAAATCGATTGAAGGTGCTTCAAGGAAAATGAAAAACGTATCCTCCACTCCATCATTCCCTCCTCTTCCTTCAAACAATAACAGATCCACCTCTCCAAATGGCAGTTTCCTTAATTATATGGAACATAATCATTTTTCCAACAATGATTACCCTAATTGGGTAGCAGCTTTTGCTCAAATTCTCTCTCGTTCGCTCACAAGCGACCCTTCTTCTCTCACATCTCCTTCAACGCTCCAGTCTGTCATTGAATCACCCCTTTTTAATCTCCCTTTCCCAGCCATCGACGATGACGACACATACTAATTCCGATATCATCATCCCTTCTTTTCATATTCTCCAATGGAATGTTAGAAGTTCACTCCCACGTTTACAAGACCTTTCTGTTCTTCTTTCTAACCAAAAATGTTCTTTCGCTTTACTCTCCGAGACCTGGCTTCTCTAGAACAAACATCTTTCCTTACCACATTTTAATATTATACGTTCAGACCGCTGTGATGGATACGGTGGCGTCGCCATTGCCTCCCATCACTCCATTCAAATTAACCATATAGTACTAGACGCTCAATTTCAATCCTCCCTCCTTGATCACTCTATCGATCTAGTCGGTATTGAGGCGTTCACTAAATCATCTTCTCCTATCTCTCTTTGGTCTATTTATATTCCTCCATCCTCCAACCCTCCTCCTCGCCTCATTGACAAAATCTCCAGTTTAGTCTCTTCCCATTCGATTTTAGGGGGGGACTTTAACGGTCATCACCCCTCATGGGGTGCCCAAAATCTTAACCACCGTGGCAACTTGATTTTTTCCTCCATCTCCGCCCTTAATCTTTGTATACTCAACACAGGAGAGCCGACTCTGGCTAACCGTCCCCCCCTCGCCTACTCAACCGTTGATATTACCATATCTTCTCCTACCCTTTCTTGGCTCCTCACGTGGTCAGTTCTTGATTGTACGCACGGCAGCGATCATTACCCAATCCTCATTTCTTATAAGAATTCTTCATCCCCTTCATCCTCCCATTTTTCTCAAACGTTTAATAAATTTAACTACTCTAAAGCTGGCTGGCCCACTTTTCAAATCTATAAGTCCAATTTTCTTTCTCATTTTACTCCCGTATCACCCATTGCTGACTATAACTGGTTTGTTTCCATCCTCTTAAAGCCGCTAATCGTTCTCTTCCTAATATCAAAATAACTAAAAAACATTTTCCTCCCTCCCCTATTTGGTCTCCTTTGTGTACCAAAGCTGTCAATGATCGTACCGACGCGTTCAAAAAATATAGAGCTTCTGGCTCACTTGTGGATTTTCACGCATACCAAATTACACGCACCTCTACCATGCGCACACTTAAACAGGCAAAGAGGAACGCCTGGCAATCTTTCTGTTCTTCTCTAAATCCTTCCTCCTCTCTTAGTGACATTTGGGTCACAGCTAAGCGATTTAAAAGCTGCCTGTTCAAATCTCCTCCCCGCTCCTTGAACGAATCATGGTTTAATTCTTTTTGCAATAAAGTTGCCCCTTCTTACGTTCCCTCTTCAGAAGAATCTTCTCCTTTACCCCTTCCTCCTTGGCCGGATTTCGATCCAGCCTCGCATCCTCTTACCTCTCCTTTCACTCCAAGTGAGCTCTTCTATGCCATCACATCGCGCACTTCATCTGCCGTTGGCCTAGACGGCATCTCCCCCCTTATGCTCAAGAATCTTCCTGCTTATGGTTACGATATCCTTCTCTCAATCCTTAATTCTCTTTGGATTAACGCCATTGTCCCCGACTCTTGGCGCCAATTTAATGTCATTCCTATTCCTAAACACAACTCCACTTCAGCCGAATTTCGTCCTATTGCTCTTTCGTCGGCATTATGCAAGACTGTGGAACACATAATTAAGAACCGATTGGATTGGTTTATCGAAAAAAACAATTTTCTTCCCAATAATCTATACGGTTTCCGCAGAGGCTTAGGAACCATGGAGTGCCTTTCCACTCTTACTGGTTCCATCTACAAATAATTTTGTAGCAAATACTTTTGTTCAGCAGCTTTTGTTGATATTAAGAGTGCATTCGATTCGGTTCATATACCTACCTTGATTTCTCGCCTACTTTCTATTTCTATTCCACCTTTTCTTTGTAATTTTATTTCCTCTTTGTTTTTTCACCGCTCTCTTACTTTTACTTCTCCTTCAGGTCTAGTTTCCTGCCGCTCCTCTTTTCGTGGACTCCCTCAGGGCAGTTGCCTTAGTCCAATTCTTTTTAATATTTATATGAGCAAAATCAGCTCCGCCCTCTCTACTGAACGCGTCTCAGCCCTTTTTTACGCTGATGATATCGTTACTTTCTCATCCCACAAATCTGCCTATACAGCTATTGATTCCCTTAATAATTCTCTCTCTTTTTTATCCAACTTCCTTGTTTCATCATCATTTGATCCCGCGCCTGATAAAAGTCAATTAATGATCTTTACCAGAAAACGCATCCCTCTAGACCTGCCTCCTATTTGTCTCGAGGGACATATCATTCCTCTCTCTGATAATGTCACCTACTTGGGGCTTAAGTTGGACCCAAAGCTCAGATGGGTACCTCAGCTTAACCATCTACTTTCATTTACCTCCCGTTGGGCTAACTTCCTCCGTTGCGTTACAGGCACCTCTTGGGGCTCTCATCCCACTTCTTTACTTCTTATTTATAACTCCGTCATTCGTTCAAAAATAGATTATGGTTCCTTTTTATTTGTCTCTGCTTCTCACACTCATAGAAATAAATTAAACTCCATTCTCGCCTCCTGCCTACGTAGTATCATAGGTGCTTTGAAATCCACCCCCATTTCTAGCTTATTTGTAGAATGCTCCTCCCCCCTATCGAAATCCGCTGCCGGGATCTCGCTGGTAAGTTTCTACTTAAATCCCTCTCTTCTCCTAACTCCCCAATATATAATCTCTTCACAGATATAAAATCTTCCTGGCGTTACGTTCCCAAATCTCTCCCTATTTTAGCCTCGGTTTGCCACTCTCTCTCTCCTATTGCCGCCCTTGTATATAAATCGCATTCGAGACTACCCTTATATGATTGCCCATTTAATTCCCTCACTCTTAAACCCACAGTTCTCTCCAACACTAGCTTTCTCGGCCTTCACGTTCAAACCCTTCGTTCTCTCCCCCATTCAATAGTCAACAATCTCTTTTTCGATTATATCTCTTCTTCGTTTCCTAATACATGCATTACACGGACGGTTCGGTATCAGTCAATTCGGCAGGCTGTTCCTTTTTTATTCCTGCTTTGAATATATCCTTTTCTTCCAAATTACATCCAGTCTCATCTTCCTTTACGGCGGAAAGTCTCGCCATTATCCATGCTCTTACTTACATTTCCTCCGCTCCTAATACGGCTTATTTAATTTGTTCTGATTCTCTTTCATGCCTTCAAGCTATATCATCCTTTCCGTTCAATTCTCATCCTTCCCCTTTTATCCTAATCATCAGATCATTAATCTCTTCAATCCTCTCACAAAATAAATCAGTTATTTTCCATTGGGTCCCAGGTCACGTTGGTATTACGGGTAACGAGGTTGCCGACCTCCTCGCTAATTCCACTTCATTCCACTTAATTCCGATCATCTCCAATACCCCTTCTTCTGACTTCCTCCGCCTTTTCCGTCACACTGTAGCCAAAGCGTGGCAAAACAAATGGTCCAACGTTAACCTCAGCTCCACCCGCTGGTTCCGTTCTATTTCCTCTTCCATTACCTTTCGTCCTTGGTTCCGTAATTTAAATATTCCCAGAAATGTAATATCCTCCTTTTCACGCCTTAGACTTGGTCATAATCTTCTTCCGTCACATGCATTCCATCTATCCCTTAATTCTGCTCCATATTCTGTCCTCTTCATGATGATGAAGCCATTTGCGACTTCTCTCACCTCCTTACTACCTGTCCGGCTTTGACCAACAAAAGGCTCTCTCTATTTAATTTCCTCTCTTCCCTTAACATTCAGCCTCCCTTTAACGTTAATTCATTAAACACTCATTCCACTCCTGTCATTTTTGCTATCCTTTCCATTTTAAAGAGCTCTGGCTTCTCAATTTAATTTAAGTTTTAAGTTTATATCAATGTTATTTAGTTTTCTGATTGTTTTTTTTTTTTGTTTTGTTTTTCTTTTGTCTTTAAAATCATATTATTACCATAATGTACATTTACATTTTACTTGTTATTGCTGTTTAATTGTTGAGCCGAATGTTTTTTGTTAATAAAGGCTATTAAAAAAAAAAAAAAAAAAAAAAAAAGTATCAGTTTTATTTACTTATTTGTGTAACTTTGTTTTTTATCTGACCACTTTGATTAAGTATCAAATGAATCGATTAAAATTATCAATTAGTATAATGTGGGTAATTAGGATAACTAGGGGTCTTTCTAAATACCTATTTTACATAGGATAATATTTTTATGAATAAACTTAGTAAATTTGAACGCTAATTTATTTCAATAAATTGATAATATAAGACATAATAAATTAATAACACATTTTTTTTTTTTAAAGATTTACTGACTAATGTATAACAATTTTATTAGAACATAAAATAAAATATAATATATAACATAATATATTGCATATTAATATAATATATAACATATAACATAAAAATCAAATATATATTTTTTTAATATCAACGAATTTTTAAATTATATTTTGTTTATATACTCATAGTAATAAAAAAACAAAAATAGATTTTAATAAAACAATAAATACTACATATTTTAGTTACTAACATAACTTACTACATATTTTAGTTAAATAGTAGTTTTAGAGATTTAGGTCCTCTTTTTTAAGATCAATAATGGGTGTAGGTTTTTGAATCACCAGCAAAACGGAACAAATGATGTAAACTATTTCAAACTAATATGTATATTAATAATTTTTATTGTTCTTTTTTTTCTTTTTCAAATGGTATCATCAAAAAATGAAACTAATTGTTAGTTTCATTTTTTGATGATAACATTTGAAAAGGAAAAAAAAAGAACAATACAAATTAATAATATACATGTTAGTTTGAAATAGTTTACATCATTTGTTCCGTTTTGCTGGTGATTCAAAAACCTACACCCATTAATGATCTTAAAAAAAAAGACCTAAATCTCTAAAACTACTATTGATTCGAATCAGCAGTCTGTTCCTGGCGGCCGGGATATGACATCTGTAAGGATAAGAAAAGAAAACAGTCGTTAGCGACGTAAGCCTTTTTAAGGACTGGGTATTTACTTAGACAGTTTTAGAAATCTATACTTGATTCGTTAGCTAAGTGACTACTACACACTTCCTTTAAGTCTTCAAAGCGGGAATATGAATGTATGGTCAAATATGATAGTGGCCACTTAAGAAGGACGGTACTCGGATTTACATAAGAAAATTAAACAAAAAATAAGAAGAATTTATCTAAGGTTTAACATTGAGACATTGATACTAAAACAATAAAAAATGTAATAAAAAACATATAGCTCATAGGGATTAATAAGAAATTAAATTTTTTTTTCATATTATTTTTATATAATGTGATCTCAATTTTTCACAATTTTTTTTTGTTTTTACCCCCCTCTCAACTTAGACTTTTTGATAGCAACTTTTGAAACTTAGATTGTATCGTATATATACTATTACCTTTTTAAATAGAGAATAATGTATTACAAATGTTGACTGGTCGATAACCAGTTTTGGATAACTATTTTTGAAGTTATAAGAGTTTAAAAGTTAAGATGGGAGGGGAAGTGGAGTGTAGTATTATTTTTATCTGCGCGCATTTCCCAACCGCACTTCCTCTCCCATCCTAACTTTTAAACTCTTTTAACTTCAAAAATAGTTTCTCTAAACTGGTTATCGACCAGTCAACATTTGTAATACATTATTCTCTATTTAAAGAGGTAATAAAATATATACGATACCATTTAAGTTTCAAAAGTTGCCAACAAAAAATCTAAGTTGAGGGGGGGGGGGGTAAAAACAAAAACAAATTGTGAAAAATTGAGATCACATTATATAAAAATAATATGAAAAAAAAATTTAATTTCTTATTAAACCCTATGAGATATTGACTGGTTTATGATAAAAGAATCACCCTGTATAATACAGGGTCAGTAAAAAACCTCCCTCATTTCGAAATGGAACTAAGTGAACTGTGGTGCTGGTACAACAGTGGAGGGGGTATTGATCGATAGCTGTATACATGCCATTTTCTTCTGACCTTACCTAAACCAGTTTACTAGGAACCATGATAAGGGAGAAGTCTGGTTCCAACAAGACGGTGCCACAGGTTACACTTTTAACTTTCGAGAATGGCCATAGCTCTTCGTGTCATTTCCGGTATAATGGCAGCCACTGCCTGTTTGATTGCCTCCTTAAATCCCCAAACCACAAGGGGATAAATCAAGTGACCTTGGCGGTTAGGTGATGTCTCCTCGCAAAGAGAGAAGACGTCCAGGAAACATCTCTCTCAAGATTGCTAGGGAGCGCCGCGAAGTGTAATCTGTGGCACCGTCTTGTTGGAACCAGACTTCTCCCTCATCATGATTCCTAGCAATTGGTTTAGGTTAGGTCAGAAGAAAATGGCATGTATACAGCTATCGATCGATACCCACTCCACCGTTGTACCACCACCACAACTCACACAGTGCCATTTCTAAATAAGGGAGGTTTTTTTGCCGGACCCTGTATTATTACACAATCTTCGGAGCTGAAATTGTTCAAAGGTTTAAAAAACCATCTTAAAGTCTGTATATTTTTTTTTTTTTTGTAAAATTATCGAACACGGTCCTAAGAAAGTTAGAATATTCGGCATTATGAGCAGTGGGAGAGAGAGATCGAAGCTTGTGAATAACCGCACTAAACGATGTATGCTTACATCCCATATGTATATAATTATATAGCTTAGATAATGTATGCCCAAGGTAAACTCAAGTTGTCATTTATGTCCTACATGACTTTATGCAACAACTATGGTAGTGGGACAATCTCTTTATTGTCGTTATAAATAATTAAATTATTTATTTAATTGATATAATTTAATTTATTTTCAAACCGGAATTTTCTATGTAAAAAACTTTTGATCTCTGAAGTACCACACACACTTTGATCTTAGACGCCTATACGGTATATTACAACCGTCGGAAGCAATTTAATGATTTAATAGGAACAAAAGAGTATGGGTATGACACGGTATTACTACGAGAGCGAGGTCATGAGTTTATCAAAGACCGTCGCGGTAAACATTTTCCATCGGCATGTCGAATTCAAAGGGACGAAAATAATTAAGCAATTGTTTAAAACACGTTAGGATAGTTTAACAGGCTTTTGTATGATTGCATTTGTTTTCGTCTGCCGTAAGATAGAACGAGAGCAGTAACCATAATTACGCGAAGGCGCTATATATAATAGGCAGCACATATACACCACGATGAAATACGTCGGTTTTCATTGTCACGATAAAACATGTCGGTCAAAACCGACGACGAAACACTACAGTTTTTGCATCTGTCGAATCTTGATTTTAAACACGATGGGTATAACCGACGAGTAAAACCGTCGAAATTGATTATAGTGTATGGGCCCCAAAAAACCGACTTTAATAAAAACAATAATATACAGGGTGCTCCGATACCGAACCATACTAATATACGGGTGAAATTCAGGTATTTTCGTAACCAGTGCAAAATTCTCACCTTAAAAGAGGGGTCGCATCATTTTCAGCCCTTTTTGGATCCTTAACCTCAAAAACTTGAAAAAATGAAGTGACCCCTCTTTTATGGTGAGGACTTTGCGCCGGTTACGAAAATACACTTTAATTTTTTATAAATTTATTATTATCGGACTTGGGTTAATTATTCAATTTTTTACTAAACTAAAATAATAAAAACAAAGTTAATTTCTCAATTTTTGAGATAATCTAAAACGGGCAACGAGGGGCTTGTTTGTATACATACCTCACTGATATTCACCCATATATTAGTATGGTTCGGTACCGGAACACCCTGTACATACACCATGTATTATTTGAGACACACTGGCCGGAATCTCACCGATTGGGCTTGGGCTTGGTCCGGGGAATTTGCACTCTCCTGTAACGTATATGATCAATCAGTGTTTCTGTGTGTCATTATAGTTGTTTTCAAAGTATTAAATATGTTGTGTTTTTATTTGAAGGCGTCACCTTGCTACTTATTAATTACATTCAGTTAACAGTTTACTTCTAAATTTAGCCACTGGGACAACTTTTAAGTGATCATAATTGGATATAGTCTCTAATCCCTAAGGTTCAATATTTACAGATACAACCACTAATCTTACTGTAAGCATAATTAAATATAATCCCTAATTACGATAAAATAATATTTAAAACCCTTAACCATAAAAAATGATATACTCTCCGCGTAAACGACGTATTTTGACAACAATGTTGTCATCTTCAGCACTAACGACAGACTGAGTCGTCCTCAGTTTATTATATATAACCATAAGCTGCTTAAGTTTTTCCCCTAATAATGGCTTACAACCGTATTAGGAGGTACTGGTTAATTATTATTTTAGCGCAGGTTTTGCTGACTGTAATATAGTTCCTAAAGGATTCGGAGCTGGCCATTGGCTTTGTCAATGTTGTTTAACTTTGAGTGTGTTCCACGTCCGCTGGTTAGAGTGGATATACTAATACAAAACGCACACGGCAATAATATCAAGGACAAAAAGTGTTGTAAATTATCCATTAATGTTAAGTGTCGAATTTTATAGTTAACTAAAGTTTATAAAACTATATTATATTCCCTTTTTCCAGTCAGTACCAATTGTATATGAATTGTTAAATCGATTTACAGAGAACACATAAATGAGACTATTACAATTTTTAAAAGAGGAACTGCAATTTCAAGTGGTAAACTTGGGAAACCATCATATTATTGTAACAGATTACGAAACTGCATTACGAAATACAGTTAGAACGGTAATACCAGAGACTCAATTAATGGGTTGATGGTTTCTCTATAACCAGGTAAACCCACACAGGATAGGAACATCACGAATAAGGTAATACTTAATCTAAAAAACATTTTTAAAAACATGCTTTTCTAAAAAATAGTAAAAATTGAACTAAAAAGTAATAAATAATTTTATTAAAAGAACGATTTACCAATCAATTGTAGCACCATTTTATTTAAAATGTCAATTACTTTGAAAATAATCGAAAATTAACTACAATTTTAAACAATGTTAAACATCTTTAATTTTTGACTAAAAAGAAAAGCGTGGGCCCTATTCAACAAAGTACAAATTCATTGAGTTAGGTATTATGAAATGTTTGTCACACATACAAATATTGAACCAAATTTAAATTACCAAAGAACATACAATATACAACATTATCTGATAAATTTAAAAGAGACTTTGTTGAATAAGGTCCACGCTTTTCTTTTTAGTAAAAAATTAAAGATGTTTAACATTATTTAAAATTGTAGTTCATTTTTGGTTATTTTCAAAGTAATTGACATTTTAAATAAAATGTGCTACAATTGAATGATAAATTGTTCTTGTAATAAAATTATTTTTTACTTTTTTGTTTACTTTTTATTTTGTAGTTAGTACGTGATATGGTGAATAACTAATAAATCATAAATGATAATTATCTACAATAAAACAAATAATAACATTATTTAGAATTTAGAATGTGTTTTTAATACAATATAGGTATATCATACTGTTAGTGTTCTGACAAGAAAAACAGTGTTTTATACAAGAAAACAAAACGTTTTTGTTTTATATTAATTAACTGCGGTTAACTGGGTTTATTAACTTTACTTCATTTGTTAAATGTTATAATTCTGAATGATGAATCCTACAAAACACTTTTAAAAAAAAATAATTAAACTACCGTACACATTATATGTTACACATTTAATAACGAACTAAATGTTAGGTTTAGCAGGAAAGCTTTATTGTGACAAAAAGACCACTGATATTATTGCCATTTTCTCATTTAATTTAACAAAGTGTTTGTTAAATAAGAAAAATACGGCTTTCCTTAATTTTTTCAACGTTTTTGCCCTGTCATCTAATGAATGAGTTTGCTGGAAAAAAAACATACACACTAAGAATTGTATAGTATAGGTTTATACGATTGGGTTTCTTTTCAGCATTACTTGACAATACAATCAAATAATAACTGACGAACACAATGATGTCGAGTCATATGACAATAAGAATATTTTTTTACAATAAGATAAAAAACACTATGTACCTTTGTATAGGTACATTTGGTCATTACTTAGATTCATCCCTCCTTGTAAAAACTGCAACCTTATTTTATCCCCTACGAATGACGTCGTAAGGAACTTTGTAAATAAAATAAACTTTAACAATCGGAACAGTGAAACAATATTAAAATGTCATTAGAGTACCTAACACATTATATGATATATTACACGATTATTCCCACTACATACATTCTTTAACACAGGAACGCGACAACTCAACATCAATTGGTCTGAACAGCGAACATGTTAAGAAAATATTGTATTGTACGTTTTTTAAACAATTTTTTATCCCGATTAAAAATCACTTAGAACAGTACTAGAACACTTGGGCAAATACAATTTTTTTTTAACGCGACAAGTATTTTTTAATATAGCTATTTAATAATTTTAGAATATTTTCGAAATAGAAGGTTTTTTTTAAGGATTGAAAAGTATAATTTTCATATTTATACTGTGTTAATGTGACAAACCTGTTGTTTACTGTTTACATGGTTACATACATAAACAACATTGAGAACATTTAAATTTGAAGTTTCCTATTAAAAATTGAATATTCTTTAGAATTTAACGGGCCTCGTTAATCCATCTTTATTTCTTTTTACGATAAATAGGTTTAAAACAATAGAGATGAACATTTTTTTTTTTCAAATAAGTCTTTTTTCAACATTTTTTTTATCCTGTTGATGAAACACAAAGAATATTCAATTTAGGCGATTTCATAAAAACTTACAGACTTTCGAGTGAAATGGGTCTTAATTTTTTATCTTTAAAATTTTAACTATACAAATTTAAATAAAGTAAAGATAAGAATTACTGTTTTCAAATTATAATATTTTATAAAGAAAGCATTTTAAATTCCTATGTGGTTTTAAGTACTCGTAGTTTTGCTCTTAGACACCATAAAAATATCTTTAAACAAGACCATCTTTTTTTTTTTAATAAACTTTGTACAAGAACAGTTAAATCCCTAACCTCCTTAAGCCTAACATCAGCATCACATAATATACAGTATACACATTTAACAATTTTTGTTTCATACGACTCTTTTTCATCGGGCTTTGTTTTTTCAGGTATTATTTTGAGAAAACTTATTATAAACGCTTTTGATGTTTGCTATAACGAGTATAATTTTTAAAGATTTTATCTTTAAAATTTTAACTATACAAATTTAAATAAAGTAAAGATAAGAATTACTGTTTTCAAATTATAATATTAATTACTTTTCCAATGTTTTTTTATCCCGTTAAAACAAAGATTTTTAGTTTATTTCGATAACTATTTGCAGTCTATAATATTGAACTTTTTATTATAAAGAGTTTTAATATAGTAGGATAAGAATTTTCAAATAAAATATATATTTTATCCAACTTTTTTTCGGCGTGTCCACGTGAGTAGACGGTAGTGTTAAAACGGCTTTTATCTCTTTCATAATAACATTATGTATGTACGCCATAATAAATTTACAGTGTTCTGTTCACGACTAAAAAGGCCGGAGGAAATTCAATTTAAATATCAAAGCAAATTTTGCATTTCATTATTGCAGTCGCAAAGTAATCAAAAACCATAGCAGGAGTAACCAACCATAATAGTATTCAAATGCAATTTCATTTCATTATCCAAGTAGGTACAACCGTGTTTTCAAAGGAATCGATTGTAAACATCATTAAAATCAAGTAACAGAGAAAAGAGCAAGGCATTTTGTTTAAAAGTTGGTATACCGTTAAATCATAGGCGTGCAAATAGCTCTTTCCAAACCCCTTGCACTTAATTATACAACCAGACAGGCAATTAATTGCAGTGAGTGCATACACCATTGTCTCTCGTGCACATTACACTCGACTTTGACAGTAAGAAACAATATGTGTTACGCGTTTAACGCGTAACACACTTGTCTACCTTCGCATAAAATTCAACTATAGTCTACCCTTGAAACATTTCAATAAACGTCTCTCACTTGTAAATATTGTACAATATATATTTATTCAATGCTTGTACCCTAACGTGTCACAGAGATGCACTTTTATATAAAATAATAAAAATGGTTCGGGCGGTTTCCTTTGAACTACACAATTGTTAGAATGCTTTTTTAGCGAACTCATTCATTAGATGACATTGCAGAAACGTTAAAAAAAATTTAAAAAGCCATATTTTTCTTATTTAACAAACACTTTGTTTAATTGATCCTTTTTTTTATGTTTTCTAGATACACCATTCAGAATTACTACATCGAAATTACAAATTAAGTAAAGTTATTTATTATTAATTGAAATTAATATCAAACTACCAATTATTAACATTACTGACAACTAACAATAAAGCCAATTAACCTTATTTAATACAGGGCGATCATTTTATCGCCAACCACTTTCAATTTTTGTTGTTTAATTTAACAAAAAAATATTTTGTTAAATTGCATCATAGGCCTCACTATATTATTATTGACGTGTCCGGTATGACATGCATAAACTAATGAAAACGGTTCCGACGATTTCCACAAAAAAACCCTTTGACATTTTACACTCAAACAGGAGATTCGTTTTACCATGTCAAAAGCCGTGTGCAATATGTATTTAAAAAGCATTTAGAAAGCATTTTAAATTCCTATGTGTTTTTAAGTACTCGTAGTTTTGCTCTTAGACACCATAAAAATATCTTTAAACAAGACCATCTTTTTTTTTTTAATAAACTTTCTACAAGAACAGTTAAATCCCTAACCTCCTTAAGCCTAACATCAGCATCACATAATATACAGTATACACATTTAACAATTTTTGTTTCATACGACTCTTTTTCATCGGGCTTTGTTTTTTCAGGTATTATTTTGAGAAAACTTATTATAAACGCTTTTGATGTTTGCTATAACGAGTATAATTTTTAAAGATTTTAGTACAATATTAAATTAATTTCTCGCATTACAAGGAATTATTCAAATTTTATCGATTAAAAAAAATTCTATTATATTTTGCATGACCGCAGTGGCGTATTTACGGGGAAGGATATGGGGAATTGATCCCCCCCCTTGGCCTTTTTTTTTTTAGTTAATGTTTTCCGTATTTCAATATGTAATTACTTTTAAGTATATCTGTTTCTAAAAATTCGTAATGGGTATCGCATAATTGTACTCTTATGTTTTATTGCTCCATATTCAATTGATAATGAATGATAACAAAATTATACACACGTTTTTTATTGTGAAATTTATGCATTCAAATTTTGTATTTTAATTTGGCTCTACATCGAAAACTCACACAACTTTTAATGATGCGTTGCATAAAGAATTAATAAATTTAATGGTTAATTAAAATTGTATGGACCAATCACTGACCACTAAATTTCTATCTCTATTTCTAAACATCTATTGGTTCATTAAAAGTTAATTTAATATGAATTATATAAGTTACATATTGTTAATATTGTATTATTAAATTTATTATTAATTAAGTACTTGAAAATTATTATATCACGGTATAAATAAAAACATTTTTTTTATTTATTCTTGTTTTACATTTTACTCCAAAATCCATTAACTCTTAAAAATATTTTGTACTTTTCCTGTGTCCTCACTGCCACACCAGAACGATGCTTTTCTAGTTTAATGAGGATTAAGTCCTATCTAAGGAACAGTATGACAGAAGTAAATATTTTTTTTCTTTTTATTATTGGAATATAATTATAAATTAGTACCTAATTAGTAATTAGTTAATAGTTTATTTATTTATTATTAGAACAGACTGAATGGGTTGGCTTTATTGGCATGTCACCGGTCAATAAAAATGTTGCCAGATGAGGTTATCGATGAACTAAGTCTCCAAAAAAATAAAAAAATAGATTTTGTGTTATGATTATGACAGTATATAAGAAAATTATGTTTAAATGCCACTACTATAATAGTATAGTGTAACTTAAATATTATTTTCTTATTATTCTAGGAATAATACATTATAAATAATTTTTTAAGTTATAATTAAGAGTCATAAGTTTGGTGGATTTTAAAATTAAAATATTGTTGTTATGCTGTTTAGTTGCTTGGGGGGTGTGGGGGGCGAAGCTCCGCACAAGTCTGTGGAATATTATTTATTTCATCCCCCTCCTAAACGAATTCCTAAATACGCCACTGCATGACCGTATATACTCTGTTTAAAGATTATCAATTGCTTAACAATACTGAAATCATATTATACAGGTTATATTTTTAGACTTAAAGTATAGTTTGTATAAATTACCGTTAGCAAATTAATTTAAATAGTTACAAACAGTATTTCAATTTACATCAATAAATAGAATCAAGTGAAGCAATTATAAACACACAAAACAAATTTAAATTCTTTTAGCTTCAATGCGGAGCTGAGAAGGTATTGTACTTTATCGGACCAAACATTTTAAATATCCATCATTGCCCTTTTAAAATGGAGAAAAACCCCCCAAAAAAATTACATATTTGTTCACATAAAATTACGGCACTCCTTAATTTTTTTTTTAAATAGTATAATTAGTAATTTATTATAGACGAACGATCAACCCTAATCGTACCTATCCACCCTAATACTAGAAATACAATTTTATGCACAATATTGCCATTACGTTGTAACGCGATAAAATTCTATATTGGCGTTGCTATGTGTGAGTGTATCAGGTAATGTAGTCAATAACAGAATATGTATTTTATATTCAGTTCCATTTCCTGCTATGGTACTATAGTCGTAAGTGCACTATGACGTACTTAAGAAATGAAACGATTTGTTTTTTTTTGTAATTAGTATGAATTACTAATGAATGAATGGTGAATTTTAAATTGATTTCAACAAAGGAGAAAAAAACAAACACAATTTTTTTGCGTTGGCATTCAATTTTTTGCATTTTTACATGCTTTTCTTTAGCTTGCTAACACGTACGTACGTACGTTTGTACGAGTATTTTTCAAATCTTGCAAAATTAATTTAACTCACTTCCCGATGTCTTATAGGGATGTACTTGGGGTCTAAGATGTACTTGGCACAGACACTCATCTTAGATGACAATACAATATCCTGTAATCATATTGGGACTCGGACATCCAGGTCGCCCTACACAGGGTCAAATAAGGGGGTCATTTCACTAAAATTTCATGTTTTTACCAAATCTTCCAAAATTAATTTAGTAATCTATTCAGCAATTATTAAATACTTTTAATAGGACTAAAAAGTAAAAAAATAAAATAAATAAATTTAATAAAAACTTTTTTAAAAACATGCTTTTCTAAAAAAAAAAAGTAGTAAAAAGGGAACTAAAAAGTAATAAAAAATAATTTTATTACAAGAACAATTTACCAATCAATTGTAGCATATTTTATTTAAAATGTCAATTACTTTGAAAACAACCAAAAATTAACTACAATTTTAAATAATGTTAAACATCTTTAATTTTTTACTAAAAAGAAAATAGTAGGCCCTATTCAACAAAGTCCCTAATAAATTGATCAGCTAATGTTTTATATTGCAAGTTCTTTTGTAATTTAAATTTAGTTTAATATTTGTGTGTGACACATACATTTCATAATACTTAACTCAATGAATTTGGAATTTGTTGAATAAACAAACACAGTTTTTTATTTATTAATTTTATTTTTTTACTTTTTAGTCCTATTAAAGGTATTTAATAATTGCTGAATAGATCAGATAGATAGGGCTAGTAGTATTATTTGTAGAAGCACAGTCTTAAAACTTATGGGACACACTGTTTATGCAACGTAATTCTACCTGTCGCTGTGATTTTTCTTTTTTCCAAAATCTCATACTTTCGAATCATCATGCAAAACGAGAAGTCGTGGTTTTTCTTTTATTTATTTTTGTTTTCCTTCGACAATAGCACTCGAGAACAGCCGATGTGGTACGTGTACACGTTGCTAACTTATTCATATTGCGCGCTTCCGCTTTGGTCGGGAATAAAGAGAAAAAAGCTATTAAATAATTATTTTTTTCGCAGAGAGACTTGGCTGAAATTTTTGGCGAAAACCGAAAGGTTTTCTTTTTTATTAATTTATTATTTACATTAATATATACATTAATAATTGATAATATAATAATAATAAATAACTATTATTGTTATATTTATTTTATTATTCATTTTTTAGATACAGAACTTTGAAATTTATTCTTTATCTTAAGAACATCTGTTATACACGAAAACACTCAAATATTGCGTATGGTGTGTCCGGTCATGGTCAGACAGCGTTGTTGTAGCTGGTTCATATCTGTACGTCGCACGACATTTTTTTTTCAACTTTTAAAATATTACTTTTAAATATTATACAATAGGAATTTTATGCCCAATAATTAAATAATAATGCTATCATTATTATTATTATTTTATTATTAATAAAATACTATTTCACATAATAAAATAAAATAAACAGTAAATTAACCTTTGGCTTGAATCACTTAATAGTGTAATGTCATCCTGAGACTTTTTTTTTTTTTTACGGAGCTCAGTGTAATGTCACTCATATTATGATACTTAATGAAATAATAAAAGAATTACACTCATGTTATGATAAAAAATAATCACTATTACAGCTGCCGCGCTGATAATAGGTAAATCAGCCACTATCCGCCCGGTAAAAGCTTAGACGCCCCTGCGCCTTCGTCACCCCAACCACCGACGCCAACGGCGCGGCGAAGGGGCTAAACGCAGACACCCCCGTCACCGCCACTACAACCGCCGACGGCAAAGGGACCAGACGCAGACGGCGTACACTGCCGTCCGACGAGTCACGAGGCTAACCGAGACCGTAACGCCGGCGACCTACCTAACCTAACCGTATTTAACTTCTAAATTTCCAAAAAATAAGGGTATTATATTAGACTAAAAGAAGTTTGAAAAAAAAATTTGAGGAGGTCAGGCCGATGACCGCGTGATTTGACTCAGAATGCCCCATATATATAATGATATTCAGCTAAAAAAACAAAATAAATATATTGTTTATTACTTGTATTTTATTTATATCAAACAAATGTTTTAAAAAATTTGTCTACAAAAATTTCTATAAAGTGACACCATTTATATGATTTTTTAAAATTGTATTTTTGACACGTTATAATTTGAAATATGATAACTTCGATATAGTCTGATTTATGAAAGATTGTTTTTTCTTTAATTTTCAAACAAATTATATTAATAAATTCCTAGCCGGGTGATACTGCTGAGTGTCTTCCCTTAACGATAATTGATTAATATCATGTATACAACGTTCACCGCATTTACTTTTTGTAGTCACTGTTGAATAGATTGTAAAATATATTTGCTGACAAAAAAAAAATTAATTTGCAGATAGAGCTAATATATGATTTATAATAGGTATTCTATTCCGGAAAACTTTTATTGAATCACTAATTTTGTCTACAGTTAGAATTAAATATTGAAAACAAAATTGAATTTTAATTTGTTGCTACCTATAGTTTTTGGATTAATATTTTTTGCTTTTATATGTTTTCGAGTTTTAGCCAAGGATGATAAGACAAAAGCGTATGAGGTACTTAAACAAATATTAAGTCGCTACAAATGTTCCCATATTTTGTTCTGAAAAATATTATTAAATATAATTTTTTTCCAAATAGTATAATGCATTTTTTAAACTGGCGCGTCTAAAGCTAAATATATGTAAAATATATTGATATATTATGATATGAAATATAAATTATAGTAACTCATTACTCCATAAAATGACACCTAATCTTCATAAAACATCATAAACTAAATCATATGTAAGTAGGGTGATTAGAATACAATTATCCAAAACCCATGTTTTAATTAATCATAATTATTATTATTTGTATTCAAATATGTAAGGATAAAAAATTATAAAGCGTTATTAAAACAATATTATCCAAGTCCTGACATTTATAAATGTGTATTTATTTAAATATACTAAGTCCCGCCTGACCATGGAAACGCGTACCGCTGCCAAAATAATGTGTTTAGACTGTAGTGGGTAGGATTTAATATAAAAAGATATAGAAAGAATTAACGACTTTTATGTTCCTCCTTTTTATATAAATAGTTTATAAAATATGCAGAATGATTAATGATAATTAAATCCTGTTTATAATTATTTAAGTAATCAACCAATATATATATTTGTATACACAAATCATTTTTAAATCAAGTTTCACCTACGCCATTGTTTCTTAATAATTTACTAATAGTCCTACTAGGCTGACGTAACATATGTAGTTCGATAAGCATTTGTTTTTCAGTAAAAGGCGGCGTAAACACTGGGAACAATAGGATTTTTTTTTATTACAAAATGATTTAAGGGAGCAGTTAACAGTTACCATTTACGTTATTTTTCCAATACTATTGTACATATTAAAATAACGTTAGAGCTATCTAAAAACTGATACTGTACATAGTTTTACAAATAAAACCCTCTATCCTACAATTTTACAGAACTTGATGAAAAAATTGAAATTAGCCGACTGACTTCTAAACATTTCTTTCTGTTTTAAACCATTGCTTACTGAGCCCGTGAAGTAAGCAACACCAGATACTTGATTTTCAACATATCATATAAATTTAATATCATTCAAAAAAAAAAATTTTGTACTCAAGCAAGTAGCACACTCGCTTTATTAGTAGTAAAACGTTTCTGATCTGACAGATAGGTAGACTTACACTACAGTTATCAGCACTTAGCATGCAAAATACTTTTTCGAAACTAGATATGAATTCTGATTACTAGATAAAGGTACCATGAATTATAACGGCATTACTTTAAAACGTAGTGCGCTAGCTCGACACCGTGGCCGGCGTAGCCGGGCACCCTCCTCAGAACCGCTGTGTACTGACATATAACATACTACGTTTGAACAAATTTTGTTTCACAAAGGTAAACCTTAACAGAAATTTAGCCGACTGACCTCTAGACATTTTTATCTGTTTTCAACTCATAAAGTTAAGCGGGGTGACACCACTTTTACCAAAGACTATTTCCATACTTGGCAGCGAGTGGTCGTGAGCGTGGCTGGCGTAGCCGGGTACAGTACCGGGAATCCGTGACCTACCCACCCGACTTGGGCGGAGCCTCCAGCTTGACCGAAGGTCGAGTATCAGTATATAAAACGAATAAATACAGTCTGCAATTTGTACTATCACACATTGTATAAATTGTCCCTATTTTGTATATATTAATGAAGATGTCAAAAAAATAGTTTATAGATCGCAAATTATACACTAAAAATGGAGCCAAGCCAAAAAAAATGTCCCTTTTTCCCCGACAAAATTGAGTTAATCACCCTCTATATAAACGATGTAGGTAAGTGGGTGGTGCGCAGAAGTACTTTTAAGACGATAGCACGCACATGACGTGACGGCGACGACAGTAATATAATGATATATTATTTAAAAATAACATAGCAAACTTTGTAAGGAAGAAATTAAAAAAAACAAAGACCAAAATTGATACCGATAAAAGTCTTATAAGTAACTATTTCAGTTAGGATTATGTTGAAGGGCTATTGATTATAAAATTGGTCACATTGATTGCATACTTTTAGCCAGTATACCGAGATACGTAGTAATTAACGTACGGTACACTGTACGTTCTATAACTAATAATTATTAAAAAGTCAAACGTTATTATTGTTCGCTTTAAAGTTTCCTGTTTTGTGTAATAATGGATCGCTAACATAATATGTACCTATCTAGTTTTAAAAAAGTTTGTTCAACTTATGTACGTTGAACAAAAACTTCTCTACTAAAAACCGTCTCTAAAAAAAAAAAAGACTTGAGAATAATGTATTTTCCTTGTGAAAATTTCTGACTTTTCTGATATTGAGTTTTATTAGTTTGTTTATTAGTACTAATTGTGTTAGCCTTTTACTAGACGTAATACTGTTTTATTATAATATAAAGTTCTAAAAGTTTCAACTCTTTTAATTTGTATTAAAAGAATATATTATATACATTCGTTTCATAATAATATTATGAATTTACTGATAGTGCGCTGCACGATACAAAGTTGGAATAGGTACTTCAGAATATCCCAGACCACTTCACAATATAAAATCATAAAATACTGACTTTTATTATTGCTACAGCAGAAATTAAATTTACATAAAATACGGTAGTTGAACACATGCTAACATTGATCATGTACTTAGTACTATACAAGACAATTCAATTTTCATTACAATACACTATTCATCTAATTACATTATATTAAAAAGTTATATATTTTATTTTATTCAAACATTATTTTAAAGAGATCGTTTTAGGGAACTTTTCACTAAATCTTTATTTATCACGTATATTTTTTTATATTTTCGCCATTTTTTTATTATTATTTGTCAACTCAAAATATATTAAATATATTGTCAATATTATAATACATTACATTATAATCACATATTATATTATAGTGTATTTTATCCATATGAAACCGTTACTTTCAAACAGAAATTCCCGCATTCAGAAATAATAATATACTATTCAGTGATGTATTTTATATATTTATATAATTTTTTCATACCTACTAAAAAAAATATATTTGCAAACCTTTTATTCATATGGTATAATATGCTGATTATTTTAATTTAATTAAGTGTTAAAACCGGAAAACCTACTTCACGATACGTATAACAAGAGACAGGTAAATATTTATAAAGTAATCGCAGTTTTATCATGCATACACAATGCGCAGCGTTATGGACACCGTTGAAAAAAAAACATTTTTGTGTATAATATGAATATTTATAATCAGCTGAAATGAAAATATACAACAACCATTTAATCCTTTTTAGCTTTAATGCGGAGGAGCGATGCTAATGGTTTTACATTGATATGGGGTTTTTTTTTAGTCTGTATACACTGTAACTTTTTTAATACTAGACCATTTCCTTCGAGTAGTAACTCTATAAATCACAAATTTCATCTAGTTTGTACTTTGGAAGGGGGGGGGGGTAAAAGTTGAAAACGTTTACTTATTCACAGCTACAATTTTAAAAACAAAAAACAAAATACTAGTTTTAAAGTTAGAAATTTCACTGGCTATAATTTCGAAAAAAAGAGTCGGATCGAGTTGAAATGTATGAGGAATATTTTTATTAGGTATCCCCGCACACGTCAATAGTCTTAAATTTTAATTATACCCATTTCCCATTCCTCTAGGGGATGTGAGTTTTTTTTGGTTTTTTAACCGTAATTTTAAGATAACATATTAAACTAAGAATAAATTCAGGACTACGGGGTTTTTTATTAATTGCCGAAAAACTGCGTTTACGCAGATTTTGTATATTTTAACACAAACACCTTAAATCTTCAACTAACATTTCGGTGGTGACACGGCAAAAGGGTCTAAGCGACATATTTCATAGTTTTCAGGATGGCCACTAAACGTTCTTTTTGTGATTTTAATATTTTTTTTTTTTTAAGTTTCCTATAACCTTTTTTTAGTAAGAATTGGTAATTTTTCGATTATATAATTATATTATAATATATATGAATTATAATATATTTTTCTAACCAATAGTATAAGCCGTGTCATCAGCGATTTGGTGGATGACCGCCTCCGCGATTTCATGTGTTATGTGTCTTCCCTTTTTCAGCAATCGTTATCAGTGTCCGGGGCTATGTGTCAATGGCCGCCACGCCGGTATTAACCCGTTCATGTTTTGCATACAACTTAAGAGGACGCCGGCCATTTTTAAGGAGTAAAGTATAGGCAATTTTTCGAAAATTCTTAATTTAGAGTTTGAACTATAATGCATACTTATTAATGCAGTAATGAGGATACTTTGTCGATTGTCATTTTATTTGTCAGACTATCACAGTCATTTCTATAGGATAAATTTACAATTGTTTCCCTTCAAAACTGCTTTGCGCGAATTTATTTTTCTCAGGCTTATATATAGTTAAGGAAAGAAATTAATACATATTATTTATGACAAAATTATCTGTGTTCCATCATCCGTATTTTTTCGATATACCTAATACAACCAACGCTATATCATTTTTAAAAAAGTCAAAAAAGTCCTTTCTTAATTAACTAATTATTCATGAACTGGTTAAAACATTAAAAAAGGGCGACGATAGAACACAGCCAATGCTGTTGTCTATACCTATTATGTAAAAATGTGGTTTTTTAGTTTTTATTATAACCTTTGTAAAATTAATCTGCGCAAGGCGGATTTTTGAAGAAAATAACGGGTGTATGACATCCCCTTAACGTCAGAACGCGGTAGATGTACCGGACAATTTATAACGCCTCCATGATACGTACGGTACTCGATAAAGCATAAAATATACTATGAATACGTCAGTCGTGTACTAATTGTAGGTGAGGTAGTACCGTGGATTTATCCGTTCTCACAAGCTATTACTTTAATTAAAGTCTCTACTTCAATAGTTACGCCGACTGTCCAACTGCCCACGTGTATTGGACAATTATTAAATTTGCATCCCTTTTAAAGAACAAAACGCTAGAAATTATTCTCTGTAAAGGCTTTTGTTTAATTTTAATATACTCCTCGCTATTATCTCGGTATCGTGTCACGGCCATATAAGGTCTCTGCTAAATGATTGAACGCATACGACGGCTTTAATAACTTTACCGCAAGTTCAATGTGCATGCTGTATAAAATGAATGCACTGAACGTGTAAAATGATTCAAACACACATAAGTTATTCTCTGGAATCAGTCGAGTTGAATGGTATAATACAGCGAAGACACAATCGCATACACAATTCCAAATTATTTTGGAATTATTCAGATACTATGTACATTATAAACTCAAATACTAGTATACAACATAACCTGACAATATTTCAGCCAGATAATACATCTATATGTGTAGTATAATGTGTTGTATATTATTATAACTATTATACAGAGGGCAACCATATTTTTTTATTAAACATGAGTTTATGCAATCTGCATTTTTTTTAATGCAATAAGTAAAACTAATGAATTTATAAATTTATATGACGGATTTTTTTTTTGGTTGATAAAAGAAGTAACCCGGCGGCATCACTTCTAAACTTGAATTAAATTATTTAACTACACGGTTTGAGAATATCCAAGAAAGGATTCTGTGGACATGACATGGTGTGATGTGTAAAATGTAGTCAATTTACCTGGTAACTATTTTTGTACAAATCGTTTAAATTTAAATTCTCAGATTTTATATTTACATATCTAAAAATAGGGCAAAGTCTTTATTTTTTAACTTTTTGTACAAGTAGTAGTTAGTACATAGCAATGTCCTCTTCACTGGAACTCGACATTTTTGTGGTGAACTTCACACAACTATGAAATTGGCAATGTTCAACCGACTTAAAAAAAAAACAATAGCTTCGTGATGGTGGACTTCTAATCGCTCAAATCGCACGTATCTCATGTATCTCGTCCGAATCGCACACAAATCACATCGCGTGACAATCGCCTCGTGTGCGGCCTAGTTGTTTCAGAATTTTTGGAGTGTATTAATAATAAATTCTGTTTGAGTTTTTAAGGAAAGCATTTTTTTTTTGTATTTTACTAGTCAAAACTTGCCTGGCTATTGTCGGCTAATTATCTATCGAGCATGACTGCACATCATAAGATAATTAACATTTAGGATCATACACAAATTTACAAGGGGAAGCTTGTACACATACAGTACTGCACAATACACTATTGTATTATGCACGATGCGTTGGCAATGGAACTTAACGGATTGCAGTATGTTAATATTGTTTAAATTATATAATAATTAGAATCAAATACTTTTTAAACTTTATGTTATTTAAATAAATATTATAAAAAATACCATCTTGTGAAAACAAAAATTTTGCATTTTTGCTGCAACTTAAGTTTTGCATGGTGTAGGTTGGACCATTTCAGTTAATGATAGTCTTAAAATAAAAAAATAATAATACATAAACAATTATCTTTTATTTTTAGCTTCGATGCAAAGCGAGAAGGTATTGGTTTTACTCTGATGTATGTTTTTTTTTTATCTGTATACACTGTAACTTCTTTAATACTGGACCAATTCCTTCGAATAGCAACTCTATAAATCGCAATTTTCATCTAGTTGGTACTTTGGGGGGGTAAAAGTTGAAAAAGTTTAACTCTTCACAGGCGAAAGTTGAAAAAAACAAAAAAAAAAACCGTACGAGTTTTTAAGTTAGAACTTTTACTGGCTATAGCTTCGAGAAAAATAGTCGGATCGAGTTGAAATGCATAAGAAATATTTATTTAGTATGCCCGCGCACGTCAGTTATATCAAATTTGAATTTAACCCAATGCCCACCCCCCTAGGGGGGGTACAGGTTTTTTTGTTTTTCGGGGTTTTTAGCCGTAATTTTAAGACCTTTGGGTTGAAAATTTGCCAGTAGTTGGAACTCATATGTATCCATAACATATTAAACGGAAAAATAATTCGGCACTACAGTTTTTTTTTAATAGCCGGAAAACTGTGTTTTCGCAGATTGCGTATATTCTATAAAATCTTAAAAAAATTGTTATCAAATCATTAAAACAATTTTATGTAGATCTATGCAGAATGATACTATTGAGTTTTGTGCTCAAGTAACACTTTTGACTTTAAGTTGACACAAAGTTCAATTTTTTTTTTTTTTTTTTTTTAAGTACAAACGCACTCTACCAGATGTGAGAAACGAAAAAAAAAAAGTATAATTTTTTGTTCTATTGGCATCATCGTGTGTACGAACGGCATATTGATGCGCGCTCTTATCTGCTTCGTAATGAATTATGAAATCAGTTATGATAGAAAATATTGTATGTCGTTTCAAATAGTATTTTTAAATCTCTACAAAAACGCTAGTTTTTATTCTGGTTGTAACTTGTATTGCGCTGTATAAAACTTTTATGACGTAGTTGATGTTTATTTTATCAATTTTCATTATTTAATAAAAAACAATTTGTCAACAGAATATAACTAACTGGGTGTGGATTTTATTAAGTCACAGTTGATATAAAATCGATTTGGACTTGAACTTTTTGCGGAATGACTGAATTTAATTTAAGAAACTAATTTAATTTTAATTGGCAGCCATTACGTGAGAAATGATAACATGAGTTGTTTATACTATAGTGTATAGTTGTTGTAATTATCAATTTTCGAGACAAAATAATATTTGATCGTGACCATATAAACGCCCGATCGCGTTATCAACTGTCCACCGTCTTATGTACACGGTACAGGTGGGAACGAAAAACCCCTTATCGGCCCGAGCCGGTCATGGAGTGTGAGAGAGAGGTCGGGGGGTGATGACATTTGTAGGTAGTTGCCAGTCAGTATTCGATAATTCGATTATCAGTTATTGATTTAAAATTGATCCGGAGTGTCAATCCGCTGTCGTTCCGAGTATTATTATTTTTATTTACATATTGTAAAAAATATTTAATTATAAAAAAATATTTTCTTTACATAATTTTCGGTGTTAAATTTCCACCTTCGTATAAAACCACCTGCACACCGTTTGCTTGTGGCTATACACGTTAGTAATATTTAACTAATAAGTAATAAATGTAGGTAAAATTTATTGTTTTCTCCATCACAGTACCAGTATACGATTTATTTTAATTTAAATGTAAGAAAATCGATTTTTCTTTAGAAAATAACAAGAAATTATTATACAGGATGAGGCAGTAAAACGGCGATTTTCTAATGTATTTAAATGGTAAAACCCGTTTCACTATCCCACCCTTTACATTTTAAGGATCTATGAAAAGGTTTTTTTAGTTGCATTTTATTTTGTACATTGTCAATCTAGTAAAATAGAAGTATAATATAGCTTTGAAATAATATAATCTGTGAAGTATAAATAGTTTGTGTGTGATTGCTTTAATGGAAGTATATAATACATAAATATTAATTTTATTGAGAATAAGCGATTATAATTTAAACTATGGAGTACAAACGATTGAAACATGAATCGTCGACCATTCCAACAAAATATAACAAGACATTGTATATGTGTTATTTGGTCCACTAAGTTTTTGCAAAAAAAAAAAAAAACAGTACAGTGGGGTCGGGGCATAGTGGGGACGGAGCATAGTTGGGTCGGGGCATATTGGGGACGGGGAGGTCACAGGTTTACAGGAATTTTTAAATCTGAAAGTGATAAAATCACTTTCGAAAAAACGCTTCGATGCAAATCGGTAGTTAGTATTTTCAAGCCAGTACAGTCCAAACCAAGCACAGTATAAACCAGCAAAGTTAGAAAGTTTTAAATGAAGGTTCTGTATTTACAAATGAGCATCAAAGCGTTTATTTGAAAGCGATTTTATCCGAGAGGACTAGTACAGTAGAGTATTGGCATAATGTAATCAAAGCAATGAGGAAACGGAGAGGTCACAGGTCTACAAGAATTATTATAAATAAAAGTGATAAAATTGAATAAAATCGCTTTCAAATAAACGCTTTGATGCTCATTTGTAAATACAGAACCTTCATTTAAAACTTTCTAACTTTGCTGGTTTATACTGTGCTTGGTTTGGACTGTACTGGCTTAAAAATACTAACTACCGATTTGCATCGAAGCGTTTTTTCGAAAGTGATTTTATCACTTTCAGATTTAAAAATTCCTGTAAACCTGTGACCTCCCCGTCCCCAATATGCCCCGACCCAACTATGCTCCGTCCCCACTATGCCCCGACCCCACTGTACTGTTTTTTTTTTAACTTACAGGTGCAATTCTTTTAATTTTGTAATTGTATGGTTTTTACACTGAATTAAATATAGTTTTTCCAATAGAATATTTAATTTTTAAAAACCATAAAATAGTGCATGTTTCTACATATATAATACATTCATTGTGTATATAAAGCATTGAAACGCGCAATTAGCGTCTCCAAAAAGTAGTGTTTTTTTAAACAAATTTCCAAATAACAATTAAAGCTATTAATTCAATTTAATTGTGATTTTGTTTTTTTTTAATCGTACTTCAGATATTACATTACACATCTGATAAAAGTCACATCAAATTATCTGACTTGTACATGGTTGAAAATTCTTTTGAATGGAGCACTAACATGAACTTTAAATAGCAATAACTTTTGAACTGTATGGTATCAAAAAGTGTTTTTAACATTTTTGTATTTTAAATATTAATTGCTAACAGAATATCCCCAAAAATATAGGGGTTCCCGTTTAAATTTTAAAAGTTGATACCACGAATGCGCAAACTATTTGAGGTAATATTTTGTATTTCAGCCTCAAATGTGCATAAAATAACATATATTAACATCCAAAAGTTAAAATTTGAAAAAAAAATCAATAACGGCTCTAAAAATTGACCGTTTTCTAACTTTTTAAACACCCTGTATGACTGTAGAGTATAGACATAATATTAGGGATGTACGGCTATAGTAAGGTAAGCCTTTGTCTAGGTAGGCTTGTTCAATACAAAATTTACAATTTTTATAGTTATTTTACATTTTTTAAACTTATAAGAAAAACCATATTATACACCTTGCTCGTATGTTCCGTTTTTGTTCATTGTCTAATAGCTTAGTTTTTATTAATTGTACCTATTAGTATTTAAAAGTTATTCCACTATAGTATTGAGACGCTAATATGGAAATATAGAACGTTCATTGCTAGTGTACACTTATTATGAATATAATAATTTCTCTCGATTGTGAAAACTGTCAACACCAGTGTCACAGCGTTGAAGGAACTCAGTCGTAAATATATATGAATATGCATATTATGTGTTATGTCTTTATTTGCTAATTCTTAGTACAACATGTGTAAATATCGACAGCAGACTAATGAATTTGTGTATGCATTTTGTAAGAATATATAGAATTGCATGCATACACAGTACACATAAAGTGATTGAGTTCAGTACGTGTTTGACCACCGACAGTGAAACACGGGTGTCGCCAGTGCGATTTTATCAGCTGCCGATAAGCATTTTAGTAGTTACGCCACTTAACAGGTAATATGGACATTATTAAATAATACCGTAGGATCTGAAATGAGCACTAAGAATCTATTAGGCAAATCGCCTAACACTTCAACACCCACGCAAAAACAAAACCCAAACGTCATATCAAAACCAACGGGTAACCGAACCCAAAATAACATCACTCCCAAAATACAGCAAACCCCTACCTCTGCCAAATCACCAATAATAAACCAATACCGCATATCAATGCCGAGCCAGACGGTCGGTACCAACAAACACTACCCCTCCCCGGCCTTCAGCTCCGCAACGTCTACCTTTTCCATCAATACACCGCACGCAATCGGTATCGCAACCGCTAATGAACCCGATACCGAGATAACCGCCAGCATTACGAACACCGCGCTTACAATCCATAAAGACGGACAAAATGCCTTTACACATACAAACCCAACACAAACAACATACATGACAACAAATAGCTCTAACAGAAATTTTGCTTCAATAACGGCAAATTATAATTCGCCCAAAAGAGACCAAGCTCTCGTATTCAACTCCATCGATGGGGTTCCACAAAAAGAATATATTCTGGCCGTAGGTCAAATAGTATCACCAAAAAATATCACCTTCGTGTCCAGAATCTCCAATAACCGCTTCTGTATATTCTTATCTAATAAAAGCACATTAGACGCACTGTTGGAAAAAACTAAAATAATTACAATAAACGATCAAGAAATTCAATTACGCAGATTAATCAATCCAGCCAAGAGAATAATCATCTCAAATGTTTGCCCCACCATACCCAATCAAGCGATACTTAACGCCCTCAAAGATGTTGATATAATTCCCACATCCCAAATTAATTATTTAAAAGCAGGAATAAATATTGAAGGGTACGAGCACATAATGAGTTTTAGAAGACAAATGTATATAAAACACGAGGACACAAATAAAATCCCGGGATCACTAGTAATTAACTCAAACGGATCCCAATTTCGTATATTTCTCACCGACGACTCAATCACTTGCTATACTTGTAAATCTACCGGACACACTTCCAAATCCTGCAAAAAAGATATTTTAGACGAATTAAGCACCCAATATTCCGATAACCAGTACCCAAAATTACTACAAGACACTCCATCAAAAGAAGTTACCGAAAGGGTAGATCATTCTCCCCCTCCCAAACCCGCCCAAATTTCTGACTCGTCCGACGTCGGTAGACCCATGGATTGGTCACAAGATGACAACTTATCAATTAACACAATAAAAACATCTTCCCCACCTACAGACACCAACTCACCCGACGAAAAGAATAAGGATTTCACCCAAGAGAACACGGACCACTTATCAAATCCCCCGAAACATAGTTTACCCCCTATCGTAATAAACGAAACTAACGAAAAAAATAAAAGACCACTATCCGAAACATCTCTTTCACAAAAATCACCTACCACGATTAACATTGCAACCTCTCCTATTGTTAACAATAAGCCCAAGAAAAAGAAAGTCAAAATAAATTCCCGATCCAATTCTTTCTCGCAAGTTGAAGAAATCAACCTGGAAACCTTATTGAAACGAGCTCAAGAGTTTTTTCTCAGTGCCAATGACGACCCATTATCAATATCTCAATTCCAATACGTAATTGAAAATTTTTCAAATAAGTCGATCAATATACATTTCTTATGCAAACAAATCAATACAGATATACCCTCGATTTTAAACATAATTGAAAAAGTTCGTCCAAAAATAACGGATAGAGGATTGAAGACCAAACTCACAAGACTTTCTAACCTCTTATTTCAAAGCTTGCCACCCCAAGAAGACAATTAAAGTTCTTCGCACTCAAATAGTAAAACACCACTAAATATTAATATATCTGAATGTGCACAATATTACAATGGAACATAAACGGGTTTTATAAAAAACTCGATGAACTAAAAATTATATTAACAGAAATCCAACCAGCAATAATATGTTTACAAGAAACTAATTTTAAAAACGATAACACAGGAAAACTACTAAACTACACAGGTTATAGTAAAAACCGAACTGAGGGATTACGAGCTAGTGGGGGAGTGACAATATATGTCAAAACTGAATATTCTAGTAAATTAATCAACATAAACACCCACTTCGAAGTCACAGCGGTTAGAGTAAAACTTAAATACCTAGAATTAAATATATGCAACATATATCTACCAAACCAACACAGCTTCGACCATATCGATATAACAAATATTCTAAAACAAATACCAACGCCTTTCATCATTACCGGAGACTTCAATAGCCACAACATCAAGTGGGGATCCGTGTCAACCGATAGAAGAGGAAAAGAAATTGATAAAGCGTTCGATGACGACAATATTGTAATACTCAACAGCAACGAACCCACTCATATAAATATCGCAAACGGTCTTACGTCCAACATTGACCTAACATTATCTAACGCATCCCTAGCACAAAGATTACAATGGAAAGTATATAGCAATATAACCAGCAGTGACCACTTCCCCATTATCATTAAATACTTATCTCGGATCCCCGATGAACCTCCCTCCGGTGAAAGGTGGAATTTAAAAAGTGCCGATTGGCCACTTTTTTATGAATTACTCGATGAAGAAATCAAATGTATAAATGATGCCAAAACAGTAAGCATCGATACAATAGTACATACATTTACTAACTCAATACTTAAAATAGCAAATCTTACGATAGGTAAATCAACTGCTAATAAAAAAAAACCCAAAGTACCCTGGTGGAATCAAAACATTAAATCGGCAATCAAAGATAAACATAATGCAGTAACGTTATTTCTGTTAGCCATAAACGACATAACCCAATGCTGTTCCCTACCCGTAAAATGCAACCTTTTCGCAGACGATTTTAACTACTCATGTCGAAGCAGTAATATTAACTCTGTACAAAAATTCCTTCAGATAACCACCAACAATCTAGAAGAATGGGCCGGAAAGACAGGTTTTAACTTCTCTCCAAAAAAATCAAACTGCATAGTATTCACAAAAAAAAGAAAGGTAGGCAAACTTCATATCACTCTCGACGGCATGCCAATTCCCAATAAAAAATCGGTTAAAATCCTTGGCCTTTTCTTTGATCGCCGTCACAAGTGGGCATCCCATATACAATACCTAAAGACCTCAACCAACAACGCTCTAAACTTACTCAAAATACTATCCCACACAGCTTGGGGAGGTGATTCCAAAACACTAATCAAAATCCACAGATCTACTATACAGTCTAGACTAAACTATGGATCCATTATGTTCAAATCTGCAACATACTCTATCCTAAAAGCAATTGATACTATCAACAACAGCGGACTAAGACTAGCTATAGGTGCTTTCCGCAGTAGTCCAATTTTAAGCATATATAACATAACTGGAGAACACCTACCCGAGATAAAAAGGATAGACTTAGCTCTAAAATACATGGTTAGAACAGTTAGAGCCAACTTCAACTCACTCACAGAGGAAAATACTGAAATTCACCAAGAATTAAAAGTAAACGGTATTAACACGGCTCAAATAATTTCAAGAGAACCAATGACCCATCCTCCTTGGATAGCTCATTACGCAATAAATACAGAACTAACTTCCCTCCTAAAACCTCAAACTCCTCCCCAGTATACAGAAGTCACTTTCTCAGTATACTAGAACAATATAAAGACTACCAAAAAGTATACACCGATGCTTCTAAATCCCAAGACGAAGTTGGCTTTTCAATAATATTCCAAAACAGAAATCTACTATTCAAACTTCCAAGCACATGTTCCATATTCTCGGCTGAAGCAATTGCGATACTAGAGGCAATAAAAAGAATAATACATGAAGAGCACTCAAAACATATTATTTTTAGTGACTCCCTAAGTACCCTCAACAGCATCAAAAACCAATTCCATCCCGGCGACATCGCAATAAAAATTCAAAACAAACTAAACGAAGCCTCAACTATAGAACAAACAAATCACGCTCATGTGGGTTCCTGGACATGCAGGCATCAAAGGTAACGAGTTAGCCGACCAACAGGCTAAAATTGCCACCCAAAATGAGGAAGTAACATTAATACCAGGGCTAACATACGATGACTTAAAAACCCAGATTAATGAGATGTCCAACGACAAATCGCTCCAGTTATGGAAGCAACAAACTACCAAACTGAACACTATTAAAAGTTCCACTAACCGATGGATTAACAGCTTTCTAAAAAGGAAAGATGAAACAATACTAAACTGCATGCGAATCGGACACACGAGACTAACCCATGGTTATCTAATGGCTAAGGAAGAAACTCCTATATGTGTAGCTTGCGGTGTAAGACTGACCGTGAAACACATATTAACCGAGTGCCTCAAGTACGAACAAGACAGACAAAGGATTGGAATCGACGCGACACTTGACACTTCACTAGGACCAGAACCCGAGAACAATGCCAAGATGATCGACTTCCTAAAATCAACCGACTTATATAACTTAATTTAAAAATTACACATTCTCTTTCTTGGCTCTTAACTATTAGAATACGCAAACTTAATGAATACCCATTGTAAATAACTTTTTTCCACCACATCTGTAACTAATGGCCATAGATGCCGGGTTGTAAAATAATGATCAATAAAAAAAAAAAAAAAAAAAATAATAGTAGTGCAACTAATAAAACAAAAATGTATTATTATTGTCGTACCAGCCGATTAGCGGATTGATTATGTGTTTGTTTACATCTACCGGCGGTATTGTGTACACCAGAGGCTCCGCGTGATAAGCTTCACGAGCCTGGCGGCTACTACGGCGGTCGCCGGTCGCCTATATGTCGATGTGAGATGACGTGGGAGGGAGGGCATTTCAATCGGCTGCCGGCGGCTACTCGGTTCGCGTGGAATTAGTGGTACGCCCGCTAATATTGTCCACGCGCCGTTTGTTATGTGTTGGACCGCTGGTCGACCGTGGGGGGAGGAGGAGGGTGTTTACCGGGCGGCCGTATGGCTGTAGGTGAGTGTGCGGCCCGAGGTAATATTTACGATGTCGAAGACCGGTGAAAAGCGGCCCGTCAAAATTCGATGGACGTATGAGTGTCAGCCCGTGTGCAACCTTTTTTTATCTTGAAACTTTTATCGCTAATTTAGTTACACAGGATGATTGTTGTAAAGAGATCCACTCAATATCTTATAGGATTTAATTAGTTTTTTAATTTTTATTTTTATAATACGTGATCTTGTTACTTTTAAAGTTATTAGTGTGAAAGTTAAGTTAGGACAGCGCGGAGAAGTACGGTTGTATAATACGCGTAGATAAAAATAATACTACATCCCACTCTTCCTGTCCTTAAATTTAATCATTAATAACAATAAAAATAATTATCCAAAACTGGTTATAGACAAGTCAACATTTTTAGTAAATTATTCTTAATTTAAAAAGTTAATAAAATAAGTACGTTACGTTTTAATTTTCAACAGAAATTGGACAGTTTGAATTTGTTAAAACTTTTAAGTTTTAAATTTTTGCCAAACCAATAATGTAAAAAAAAACATTATATACTAAATATTATATTCTAAAATTACAACGATAGAACCGATCATCAGCCAATAACATAATTTTAAAAACTTGACCAAAAATATTTTGGCTTCGAAGCGATAGCTGAAAAGATATTTGGTAATATAAAGATGGTTTAGCTTCGATGAGATAGCAGAGAAGGTATTGGTTATATAATGAAGTTTTTTTTTGTCTGTAGACGATAAAGCCCTTTATTTTGGTTTAAAAAGTTTCAAACAAAAGCTTAACATTAAATGTATCCTTACAAAAAGTATTTATTCAACATTTTTATTGTCCAGTAAGTTTTCATAAAATGATGATGCCTTTGGAAAAGCAAATGAAATATATTGTAATAGCTACGCTCTAAAACAACTTGTTTAATTAATACCATAATCTCACTGAAAAAGTTACTAGTCTACAACAAATGTAAAAACTCCATGCGCATACAGGTCTCTTTATAATATGTGTAACAAAATAAACAAAATATTTTAATTAAAATATTGAGTAAGCAATGTCTATAAACAATATCATCAATCGTCAAAGTGATTTTATACTTTGTTATATTGTATAATAATATTGTGTTAGAGCACATCAATGAAAAACGCAATTTAATGAAAATGTCTAGTATAAAATTACGCTACAGCGACGTTCGCCTATTGCTTATATAATTTTAATTTAAACATTTTGTTTATTCTGTTGCCATTTTACTTTGTCCGATGACAGTACAAACACGATGTCAACTGCGTTGTATATTTATCGGTTCTGGAAATGACACCTCACCTCCAGCCCAAGAATGATTTTGCTTGGGGTGCTTTTTGTTACTGAACGGCGACAGAAAAAAAAGACCGCTTTGCACTGCAGTCACGGGAAGAGAGAACGACGGACAGGAGAGCGGCGACAAAGGCCCTTCGCGGAAATGGATGGTGAGAGGGAGAGATGCGATAGCGGTGGAAACGTGGCGTATGTTTTTGCCTAATGGCAATATTGTTCGCCAACACTGGTTCCCAACAGATAAAACCACTCACGAGGCTGACACCATACAAAACTCGGGCACTAATATATTTAAAACACCTATGTAGAATTTTATCGCGTTACAACGTAATGGCAAAAGTGTGCTTAAAATGATATTCCTAGTATTAGGATGGATACGATTATTGTTGATAAGCAGTCTATAATAAATTATTGCCATAGTCACCAATACATTCAAACGCCTGTTGACTGTTATTCACTCACACTTAGAAACCTAGAAATTGACTACGGTCCGAGTGTAATTTTTCCTTTTTTGGGTGTTTCTTAATGAAACAAACGCCAATATCCCTCAAAAATCCGGCCTACAAGACTATTTTCCCTAACTCGCCAACATCCTTTTAAAAACATTGAACATTTATAAATATTATAACAAAAATTTAATGTAATTTCTAACTAATAAACTTTCCTACCTCGTTATTACTCAAATTTTACAGTGAATATGATTTTTGTTAGATCGGATGAATCATTTTGAAAAGCCCTGTATTGTTAATTACGATATATGGGTAACTATGACAATAAATTGGTATAGACAGACGATCAATCTTAATAGTGTCTACTCTAATACTAAAACTAAACTTATAAGTCAGTAGTGTTTATAAGTTATAACTTATTAATATTCAAATGAAACATTTTTTTTCTGGACTAATTATTTCAAATAAGCTTTGGATATATTAAAAGGGGTCTTGAACCGAGCGAAACTTTAGTTATGGTTCCATTAACGTTTTAGAGATGATTTAACAAATACTAATATATTGTGCTTGGAACAAAGTTAGAAAATGTATTTTTTATAAAAACTTATAGTTTACATTTTTTTAACAAAAAAATTAAAAATAAAATATATTTTTGAAAAATGGTAGATAGGTTTTATCTAGACAAATTTTTCTTAGAGGGATTTTAATTTGAAATTTATTTTAATTTTGAGTTTTTTTGTATGTAACAGAGATTTTTTACAATGTGTTTTTATTTTGTGTCTGGACCCACGATATTATTTAAACCACTAAACCGATTTCTTCATGTAGCAACTCTATAGATTAAAAATCGTACCTGAAAAGTACTTTGTTGGCCAAAAACTAAAAGTCACCCCTTCCCCTTTTAAATTGAGAAAAACACGCGAAAAATTTACACATTTCTCTAAAAGGAATAGACATTTTTTTTTTATTTGCTTTTTCAAACAAAGCTTTAGGGATTTAGGTCTGAAAATTAGGTCGAAGGTAGAACTATAATGAAACTATAACATATACAATTTCCTCAAAAATCTGTTGTCAACATTTGTTTCCCCCAGAAAAAAGGAGGAACATTATTTGACCGTAATCAATTTCCAAGTTGCTATGTTTGAGTAAATCATCAACAGTCAAAATGTAATGAAAATATTTGCATTATATATTGTTAACTACGTACGATAAATGGGTAATTATGGCAATACATTTATATAGTCAGACGATCAACTCAAATCGTATCCACCCTAATGCTAAAAATTAATTTTTAAGCACATTATTGTCATTAGGTAAAATGATTTTATAATACTTTCTTACTGTACTGGTTTGAACCTACTATTCACAGATTCCCATCGAAGCGTTTATTAAGAATTGATTTTATCACTTTCAGTTATAATAATTTCTGTAGACCTGTGACCTCCCCGTCTCTGCTATGCCCTGACAATGTACTGGCTTTTTTAATTAATAAAATGAAACATAGTCACAGTAATAATACCTAATAATAATAATATACTTTCTTGACATTAGTATAATAAAAAAAAATTGGCAGTGCTAAATGCCTCAGGCGAGATTTTCAAATCACTGCCTTTCTTAATTGAGACAGAATATAGATATATTTTAGCGTTGACATTTTGCTGTATGACGTCCTTTTAATACAACTATATAACATTTACTTGACTAGTTTTTCTTTGAGTAAAAATATTGCATAATATTTTAAATTGCTTTCACGTTTATAAAGGCCGTTAATTTGTATTTTCTAATGGCATAAAAAAAATATCTTTATTGAGAAAACGGTTGACGTTTAAAACTGCAAAACTTACAATTTTAGGATTATGAAAAAATAGCGGAATATAGTTATGTAGTCATTTAAGAAAACCAGACTTTCATTATATGACATATTTAAAAATTAAATTGAAAACTTTCACAGAAATTTAAATTATATTTCAAATATTTTTCAAAGTTTAACAAAACAAGACTTATCATTTTTTGCCATAAATCGACAAATCTTATAGAAACAAAAAAAATCAAACTTTTTATAAATTGGTTGGTTAATCATTGTCAATATTTTTGTTATGTTCTATATAATTTATTACAAGTCTCTATGGCAGACACGCAATTTGTTTTTGGCTTTAGTCTTTATTCATATGAATAAATATGATATAATTGATACAATTAAATTAATTTTCAAACCGGAATTTTCTATATAAAAAACTTTTTACCTTCAATTTTACTCTATTTTACTTCGCCATTTGCTCTATCTAAAGGACCCTCTTGGGTTCTTTTGGATGGTCAAACCTAAATCCAGAGGGGGAGAGCTCGGTATCTCCCCCCTTACTCGTATGTCTACGCTAAGCGGCTCGGATTTGGGCATTTCGGATGATTCATCGCTTCACTCGGGTAAGAATAATCCCTGTTCTAGTAATACTAAATCTCCTACTAGCCCTCTACCTAAAAAATCCAAAAACATTGCGACCTCTTCAAGTTTTCCCTCAGCCCTCTCGAAGACCAGCAAGGAGTTGGACTCCCCTGTAGTTATATTGGTTATGCCGCACAACACGCACCTAGTCACCGCAAATTCAGCCAGCATGTCTTCCCCTAACGCGACTGCGTATAGGCAATCAACGATCATGTATGCTTTCCACTTAACTATTCGGGTCCCTTGCATATTTTGATAGCATCGTCATCCAGTGATAATAACCTCGGCAACTTTCATCCAGTCAAACTTGGTAAACTGTTTTCCAAAATGTTCTCCGGTATTCTTAATATCAATCCCATCGGCTCTCAGCGTGTCAAAATCACATTCGATTCCGTGTATAACGCCAATTTATGTCTCTCTTCAACATCTCTGGCCGAACATGGACTTATTGTCAGTATCCCTAATACATTGTTATATTGTATGGGTATCATTCGCTTAGACAAAATCGTCTCTGAAGAAGAGTTTTGGGAGGGCTATGAATGCCCTACCAAAGTGATCTCCTTTCGCCGAATCAACGTTAAAAAAGACAACAAACTGATTGCTACTAACTTGGTGGAGCTAAAATTTGTATCAAATACTCTTCCTACTAAGCTTTCTATTTTTAAAGTTCTTTTTGATGTATCGCCTAGCATCCGTTCACCTGTACAATGCCTTAAGTGCCTTCGTTTCGGCCACACATCTAAATTTTGTCGTAACAAATAGCGATGCAGTCATTGTGGACTTTTTGATCATGGCGAATCTTCATGCAATGTTAAAGAGACCTCACCCCCCGTGTGCATTTTCTGCAAGCTGAATCATCCATCTACAGACCGTTCCTGCTCTGAATGGACCATCCAGAAAGACATCAAAAAGATCATGGCCGCAAAAAACGTTACTTTTTCAGAAGCATCATTAATTAAACGATCGCGTATAACTAATAAAGCGTTTACTTTTTCCGATGTCACTAAAAATGTTAATACAACTACTGTTAACGTCGCTGCTCATCCCCCCTCATTCCCCGCTCTCTCTCAATCATCCAACGCCTATATCCCATCCAAACATAGTAATAAATCGATTGAAGGTGCTTCAAGGAAAATGAAAAACGTATCCTCCACTCCATCATTCCCTCCTCTTCCTTCAAACAACAGATCCACCTCGCCAAATGGCAGTTTCCTTAATTATATGGAACATAATCATTTTTAAAAACAATGATTACCCTAATTGGGTAGCAGCTTTTGCTCAAATTCTCTCTCGTTCGCTCACAAGCGACCCTTCTTCTCTCACTTCTCCTTCAACGCTCCAGTCTGTCATTGAATCATCCCTTTTTAATCTCCCTTTCCCAGCCATCGACGATGACGACACATACTAATTCCGATATCATCATCCTTTCTTTTCATATTCTCCAATGGAATGTTAGAAGTTTACTCCCACGTTTACAAGACCTTTCTGTTCTTCTTTCTAACCAAAAATGTTCTTTCGCTTTACTCTCCGAGACCTGGCTTCTCTAGAACAAACATCTTTCCTTACCACATTTTAATATTATACGTTCAGACCGCTGTGATGGATACGGTGGCGTCGCCATTGCCTCCCATCACTCCATTCAAATTAACCATATAGTACTAGACGCTCAATTTCAATCCTCCCTCCTTGATCACTCTATCGATCTAGTCGGTATTGAGGCGTTCACTAAATCATCTTCTCCTATCTCTCTTTGGTCTATTTATATTCCTCCATCCTCCAACCCTCCTCCTCGCCTCATTGACAAAATCTCCAGTTTAGTCTCTTCCCATTCGATTTTAGGGGGGGACTTTAACGGTCATCACCCCTCATGGGGTGCCCAAAATCTTAACCACCGTGGCAACTTGATTTTTTCCTCCATCTCCGCCCTTAATCTTTGTATACTCAACACAGGAGAGCCGACTCTGGCTAACCGTCCCCCCCTCGCCTACTCAACCGTTGATATTACCATATCTTCTCCTACCCTTTCTTGGCTCCTCACGTGGTCAGTTCTTGATTGTACGCACGGCAGCGATCATTACCCAATCCTCATTTCTTATAAGAATTCTTCATCCCCTTCATCCTCCCATTTTTCTCAAACGTTTAATAAATTTAACTACTCTAAAGCTGGCTGGCCCACTTTTCAAATCTATAAGTCCAATTTTCTTTCTCATTTTACTCCCGTATCACCCATTGCTGACTATAACTGGTTTGTTTCCATCCTCTTAAAGCCGCTAATCGTTCTCTTCCTAATATCAAAATAACTAAAAAACATTTTCCTCCCTCCCCTATTTGGTCTCCTTTGTGTACCAAAGCTGTCAATGATCGTACCGACGCGTTCAAAAAATATAGAGCTTCTGGCTCACTTGTGGATTTTCACGCATACCAAATTACACGCACCTCTACCATGCGCACACTTAAACAGGCAAAGAGGAACGCCTGGCAATCTTTCTGTTCTTCTCTAAATTCTTCCTCCTCTCTTAGTGACATTTGGGTCACAGCTAAGCGATTTAAAAGCTGCCTGTTCAAATCTCCTCCCCGCTCCTTGAACGAATCATGGTTTAATTCTTTTTGCAATAAAGTTGCCCCTTCTTACGTTCCCTCTTCAGAAGAATCTTCTCCTTTACCCCTTCCTCCTTGGCCGGATTTCGATCCAGCCTCGCATCCTCTTACCTCTCCTTTCACTCCAAGTGAGCTCTTCTATGCCATCACATCGCGCACTTCATCTGCCGTTGGCCTAGACGGCATCTCCCCCCTTATGCTCAAGAATCTTCCTGCTTATGGTTACGATATCCTTCTCTCAATCCTTAATTCTCTTTGGATTAACGCCATTGTCCCCGACTCTTGGCGCCAGTTTAATGTCATTCCTATTCCTAAACACAACTCCACTTCAGCCGCATTTCGTCCTATTGCTCTTTCGTCGGCATTATGCAAGACTGTGGAACACATAATTAAGAACCGATTGGATTGGTTTATCGAAAAAAACAATTTTCTTCCCAATAATCTATACGGTTTCCGCAGAGGCTTAGGAACCATGGAGTGCCTTTCCAATCTTACTGGTTCCATCTACAAATAATTTTGTAGCAAATCCTTTTGTTCAGCAGCTTTTGTTGATATTAAGAGTGCATTCGATTCGGTTCATATACCTACCTTGATTTCTCGCCTACTTTCTATTTCACCTTTTCTTTGTAATTTTATTTCCTCTTTGTTTTTTCACCGCTCTCTTACTTTTACTTCTCCTTCAGGTCTAGTTTCCTGCCGCTCCTCTTTTCGTGGACTCCCTCAGGGCAGTTGCCTTAGTCCAATTCTTTTTAATATTTATATGAGCAAAATTCAGCTCCGCCCTCTCTACTGAAGGCGTCTCAGCCCTTTTTTACGCTGATGATATCGTTATTTTCCCATCCCACAAATCTGCCTATACAGCTATTGATTCCCTTAATAATTCTCTCTCTTTTTTATCCAACTTCCTTGTTTCATCATCATTTGATCCCGCGCCTGATAAAAGTCAATTAATGATCTTTACCAGAAAACGCATCCCTCTAGACCTGCCTCCTATTTGTCTCGAGGGACATATCATTCCTCCCTCCGATAATGTCACCTACTTGGGGCTTAAGTTGGACCCAAAGCTCAGATGGGTACCTCAGCTTAACCATCTACTTTCATTTACCTCCCGTTGGGCTAACTTCCTCCGTTGCGTTACAGGCACCTCTTGGGGCTCTCATCCCACTTCTTTACTTCTTATTTATAACTCCGTCATTCGTTCAAAAATAGATTATGGTTCCTTTTTATTTGTCTCTGCTTCTCACACTCATAGAAATAAATTAAACTCCATTCTCGCCTCCTGCCTACGTAGTATCATAGGTGCTTTGAAATCCACCCCCATTTCTAGCTTATTTGTAGAATGCTCCTCCCCCCCTATCGAAATCCGCTGCCGGGATCTCGCTGGTAAGTTTCTACTTAAATCCCTCTCTTCTCCTAACTCCCCAATATATAATTTCTTCACAGATATAAAATCTTCCTGGCGTTACGTTCCCAAATCTCTCCCTAATTTAGCCTCGGTTTGCCACTCTCTCTCTCCTACTGCCGCCCTTGTATATAAATCGCATTCGAGACTACCCTTATATGATTGCCCATTTAATTCCCTCACTCTTAAACCCACCGTTCTCTCCAACACTAGCTTTCTCGGCCTTCACGTTCAAACCCTTCGTTCTCTCCCCCATTCAACAGTCAACAATCTCTTTTTCGATTATATCTCTTCTTCGTTTCCTAATACATGCATTATATACACGGACGGTACGGTATCAGTCAATTCGGCAGGCTGTTCCTTTTTTATTCCTGCTTTGAATATATCCTTTTCTTCCAAATTACATCCAGTCTCATCTTCCTTTACGGCGGAAAGTCTCGCCATTATCCATGCTCTTACTTACATTTCCTCCGCTCCTAATACGGCTTATTTAATTTGTTCTGATTCTCTTTCATGCCTTCAAGCTATATCATCCTTTCCGTTCAATTCTCATCCTTCCCCTTTTATCCTAATCATCAGATCATTAATATCTTCAATCCTCTCACAAAATAAATCAGTTATTTTCCATTGGGTCCCAGGTCACGTTGGTATTACGGGTAACGAGGTTGCCGACCTCCTCGCTAATTCCACTTCATTCCACTTAATTCCGATCATCTCCAATACCCCTTCTTCTGACTTCCTCCGCCTTTTCCGTCACACTGTAGCCAAAGCGTGGCAAAACAAATGGTCCAACGTTAACCTCAGCTCCACCCGCTGGTTCCGTTCTATTTCCTCTTCCATTACCTTTCGTCCTTGGTTCCGTAATTTAAATATTCCCAGAAATGTAATATCCTCCTTTTCACGCCTTAGACTTGGTCATAATCTTCTTCCGTCACATGCATTCCATCTATCCCTTAATTCTGCTCCATATTCTGTCCTCTTCATGATGATGAAGCCATTTGCGACTTCTCTCACCTCCTTACTACCTGTCCGGCTTTGACCAACAAAAGGCTCTCTCTATTTAATTTCCTCTCTTCCCTTAACATTCAGCCTCCCTTTAACGTTAATTCATTAAACACTCATTCCACTCCTGTCATTTTTGCTATCCTTTCCATTTTAAAGAGCTCTGGCTTCTCAATTTAATTTAAGTTTTAAGTTTATATCAATGTTATTTAGTTTTCTGATTGTTTTTTTTTTTTTGTTTTGTTTTTCTTTTGTCTTTAAAATCATATTATTACCATAATGTACATTTACATTTTACTTGTTATTGCTGTTTAATTGTTGAGCCGAATGTTTTTTGTTAATAAAGGCTATAAAAAAAAAAAAAAAAAAAAAAAAAGTATCAGTTTTATTTACTTATTTGTGTAACTTTGTTTTTTATCTGACCACTTTGATTAAGTATCAAATGAATCGATTAAAATTATCAATTAGTATAATGTGGGTAATTAGGATAACTAGGGGTCTTTCTAAATACCTATTTTACATAGGATAATATTTTTATGAATAAACTTAGTAAATTTGAACGCTAATTTATTTCAATAAATTGATAATATAAGACATAATAAATTAATAACACATTTTTTTTTTTAAAGATTTACTGACTAATGTATAACAATTTTATTAGAACATAAAATAAAATATAATATATAACATAATATATTGCATATTAATATAATATATAACATATAACATAAAAATCAAATATATATTTTTTTAATATCAACGAATTTTTAAATTATATTTTGTTTATATACTCATAGTAATAAAAAAACAAAAATAGATTTTAATAAAACAATAAATACTACATATTTTAGTTACTAACATAACTTACTACATATTTTAGTTAAATAGTAGTTTTAGAGATTTAGGTCCTCTTTTTTAAGATCAATAATGGGTGTAGGTTTTTGAATCACCAGCAAAACGGAACAAATGATGTAAACTATTTCAAACTAATATGTATATTAATAATTTTTATTGTTCTTTTTTTTCTTTTTCAAATGGTATCATCAAAAAATGAAACTAATTGTTAGTTTCATTTTTTGATGATAACATTTGAAAAGGAAAAAAAAAGAACAATACAAATTAATAATATACATGTTAGTTTGAAATAGTTTACATCATTTGTTCCGTTTTGCTGGTGATTCAAAAACCTACACCCATTAATGATCTTAAAAAAGAAGACCTAAATCTCTAAAACTACTATTGATTCGAATCAGCAGTCTGTTCCTGGCGGCCGGGATATGACATCTGTAAGGATAAGAAAAGAAAACAGTCGTTAGCGACGTAAGCCTTTTTAAGGACTGGGTATTTACTTAGACAGTTTTAGAAATCTATACTTGATTCGTTAGCTAAGTGACTACTACACACTTCCTTTAAGTCTTCAAAGCGGGAATATGAATGTATGGTCAAATATGATAGTGGCCACTTAAGAAGGACGGTACTCGGATTTACATAAGAAAATTAAACAAAAAATAAGAAGAATTTATCTAAGGTTTAACATTGAGACATTGATACTAAAACAATAAAAAATGTAATAAAAAACATATAGCTCATAGGGATTAATAAGAAATTAAATTTTTTTTTCATATTATTTTTATATAATGTGATCTCAATTTTTCACAATTTTTTTTTGTTTTTACCCCCCTCTCAACTTAGACTTTCTGATAGCAACTTTTGAAACTTAGATTGTATCGTATATATACTATTACCTTTTTAAATAGAGAATAATGTATTACAAATGTTGACTGGTCGATAACCAGTTTTGGATAACTATTTTTGAAGTTATAAGAGTTTAAAAGTTAAGATGGGAGGGGAAGTGGAGTGTAGTATTATTTTTATCTGCGCGCATTTCCCAACCGCACTTCCTCTCCCATCCTAACTTTTAAACTCTTTTAACTTCAAAAATAGTTTCTCTAAACTGGTTATCAACCAGTCAACATTTGTAATACATTATTCTCTATTTGAAGAGGTAATAAAATATATACGATACCATTTAAGTTTCAAAAGTTGCCAACAAAAAATCTAAGTTGAGGGGGGGGGGGGTAAAAACAAAAACAAATTGTGAAAAATTGAGATCACATTATATAAAAATAATATGAAAAAAAAATTTAATTTCTTATTAAACCCTATGAGATATTGACTGGTTTATGATAAAAGAATCACCCTGTATAATACAGGGTTAGTAAAAAACCTCCCTCATTTCGAAATGGAACTAAATGAACTGTGGTGCTGGTACAACAGTGGAGGGGGTATTGATCGATAGCTGTATACATGCCATTTTCTTCTGACCTTACCTAAACCAGTTTACTAGGAACCATGATAAGGGAGAAGTCTGGTTCCAACAAGACGGTGCCACAGGTTACACTTTTAACTTTCGAGAATGGCCATAGCTCTTCATGTCATTTCCGGTATAATGGCAGCCACTGCCTGTTTGATTGCCTCCTTAAATCCCCAAACCACAAGGGGATAAATCAAGTGACCTTGGCGGTTAGGTGATGTCTCCTCGCAAAGAGAGAAGACGTCCAGGAAACATCTCTCTCAAGATTGCTAGGGAGCGCCGCGAAGTGTAATCTGTGGCACCGTCTTGTTGGAACCAGACTTCTCCCTCATCATGATTCCTAGCAATTGGTTTAGGTTAGGTCAGAAGAAAATGGCATGTATACAGCTATCGATCGATACCCACTCCACCGTTGTACCACCACCACAACTCACACAGTGCCATTTCTAAATAAGGGAGGTTTTTTTGCCGGACCCTGTATTATTACACAATCTTCGGAGCTGAAATTGTTCAAAGGTTTAAAAAACCATCTTAAAGTCTGTATATTTTTTTTTTTTTGTAAAATTATCGAACACGGTCCTAAGAAAGTTAGCATATTCGGCATTATGAGCAGTGGGAGAGAGAGATCGAAGCTTGTGAATAACCGCACTAAACGATGTATGCTTACATCCCATATGTATATAATTATATAGCTTAGATAATGTATGCCCAAGGTAAACTCAAGTTGTCATTTATGTCCTACATGACTTTATGCAACAACTATGGTAGTGGGACAATCTCTTTATTGTCGTTATAAATAATTAAATTATTTATTTAATTGATATAATTTAATTTATTTTCAAACCGGAATTTTCTATGTAAAAAACTTTTGATCTCTGAAGTACCACACACACTTTGATCTTAGACGCCTATACGGTATATTACAACCGTCGGAAGCAATTTAATGATTTAATAGGAACAAAAGAGTATGGGTATGACACGGTATTACTACGAGAGCGAGGTCATGAGTTTATCAAAGACCGTCGCGGTAAACATTTTCCATCGGCATGTCGAATTCAAAGGGACGAAAATAATTAAGCAATTGTTTAAAACACGTTAGGATAGTTTAACAGGCTTTTGTATGATTGCATTTGTTTTCGTCTGCCGTAAGATAGAACGAGAGCAGTAACCATAATTACGCGAAGGCGCTATATATAATAGGCAGCACATATACACTACGATGAAATACGTCGGTTTTCATTGTCACGATAAAACACGTCGGTCAAAACCGACGACGAAACACTACAGTTTTTACATCTGTCGAATCTTGATTTTAAACACGATGGGTATAACCGACGAGTAAAACCGTCGAAATTGATTGTAGTGTATGGGCCCCAAAAAAACGACTTTAATAAAAACAAATAATATACAGGTGCTCCGATACCGAACCATACTAATATACGGGTGAAATTCAGGTATTTTCGTAACCAGTGCAAAATTCTCACCTTAAAAGAGGGGTCGCATCATTTTCAGCCGTTTTTGGATCCTTAACCTCAAAAACTTAAAAAAATGAAGTGACCCCTCTTTTATGGTGAGGACTTTGCACCGGTTACGAAAATACACTTTAATTTGAACTCGACTTTGACAGTAAGAAACAATATGTCTTACGCGTTAAACGCACTTGATTTCGTTTACTTGACTGCCTCCTAATAAAATGTAATCATTGTATAATGTATCAAAGGAAGACGCAGAAAGCAGATTTCAATAAACGTCTCTCACTTGTAAATATTGTACAATATATATTCATTCAATGCTTGTACCTTAACGTGTCACAAAGATGCACTTTTATATAAAATAATAAAAATGGTTCGGGCGGTTTCCTTTGAACTATACAATTGTTTTTTTTTTTGTTAAATTGCATCATAGGCCTCACTATAGTATGATTGACGTGTCCGGTATGACATGCATGATATTTATCATAAAATAATGAAAACGGTTCCGACGATTTCCACAAAAAAAACCCTTTGACATTTAACACTCAAACAGGAGATTCGTTTTACCATGTCAAAAGCCGTGTGCAATATGTATTTAAAAAGCTCATTTTGTAATATTTTGGGGATCAAACTGAATTACAACGCGTTTAAAAACGACTGACGGCACGATCAGAACTTGCAACATGAATGTTTTCAAGAATAGCTGTTTGACATTGTACATATATTTAAAATAATTGTTTACGTAAATGTATATTATTAGTATATGTATAACGGAAATCAGCAAAGCGTAATATGAGACAATGTTCACCCACTCAGAATATTATGGACGAATAATTTGGTATTATTATATTAAAATTACAAATTTAAATGAAAAAAAAAAGTACAAATTTCTTTCTTTTTGTCCATATTGTTTCTTGACCGTACGGTAGAGAAAACTTATACTTTGTGGAATATCACGATATCTAGTTAAATTACTTCAAATTATTATGATTTTGATTGAAATCGATTTAAACATTTTAGGTGAGGATGCATTCTTTTGCCCCTACTACTCCAGCAAAAATCAAGATTTCTTCTTCCGAAATAGGCATTTTGGTAGTTTATAGATATATTTAATTTGTAGTGACTAGACGTGTATAATATTATTTTAGTAAAAATATGAAAATAACAATTGTTTTAGAAATATAGTATAAGAATTGATAATAATGGAATGGCGATAAAACCAAAATAATAATAAAAACGCGTAACATGGAAAACTGAAAAAAAACTCGAGAAAAAAAATAGTTTTGTACTATAAATTTTTTGCACGGTAAGTGAACTTTAAACATCTCTGTTGGCCATTAATTGCTTCTGTGGTATGAATTTGTTACTTAATATTTAAGTAATAAAACAAGAATACCAGAAATATCAACGCAATATATTTTAAAAGGAGGTTTATTAGTTATCATAATGGACGAACTCTTAACGTAGTCTGCTCCTTTACGAGCTTCCAACTTAAAGCACATCCAATGCCTAGTAGACGGCGTCATTTTAATATTTGATTACTAAACAAGACAAAGATGTGCTATGTTAAGCATTACTGAGGCTTATAGAAGACGGCATCGAAAAAGATTACTGAAGGGTTCTTTGATATTATAAATTATGAAAGCATTTTAAATTCCTATGTGATTTTAAATACTCGTAGTTTTGCTCTTAGACACCATAAATTTATCTTTAAACAAGACCATCCTTTTTTTTTTTAGTAAACTTTCTATAAAAACAGTTAAATATCTAACCTCCTTAAGCCTAACATCAGCATCACATAATATACAGTATACACATTTAACAATTTTTGTTTCATACAACTCTTTTTCATCGGGCTTTGTTTTTTCAGGTATTATTTTGAGAAAACTTATTATAAACGAAAAGCGTTTGCTATAACGAGTATAATTTTTAAAGATTTTAGTACAATATTAAATTAATTTCTCGCATTACAAGGAATTATTCAAATTTTATCGATTAAAAAAAATTCTATCATATTTTGCATGACCGCAGTGGCGTATTTATGGGGAAGGATATGGGGGATTGATCCCCCCCCTTGACCTTTTTTTTTTTAGTTAATGTTTTCCGTATTTCAATATGAAATTACTTTTAAGTATATCTGTTTCTAAATATTCGTAATGGGTATCGCATAATTGTACACTTATGTTTTATTGCTCCATATTCAATTGATAATGAATGATAACAAAATAATACACACATTTTTTTATTGTGAAATTTATGCATACAAATTTTGTATTTTAATTTGGCTCTACATCGAAAACTCACACAACTATTAATGATGCGTTTCATAAAGAATTAATAAATTTAATGGTTAATTAAAATTGTATTGACCAATCACTTACCACTAAATTTCTATCTCTATTTCTAAACATATATTGGTTCATTAAAAGTTAATTTAATATGAATTATATAAGTTACATATTGTTAATATTGTAATTAATAAATTTATTATTAATTAAGTACTTGAAAATTATTATATCACGGTATAAAAAAAAAAAATGGGTTGGCTTTATTGGCATGTCACCGGTCAATAAAAATGTTGCCAGATGAGGTTATCGATGAACTAAGTCTCCAAAAAAATAGAAAACTACATTTTGTTTTATGATTATGACAGTATATAAGAAAATTATGTTTAAATGCCACTACTATAATAGTATAGTGGAACTTAAATATTATTTTCTTATTATTCTAGGAATAATACATTATAAATATTTTTTTAAGTTATAATTAAGAGTCATAAGTTTGGTGGATTTTAAAATTAAAATATTGTTGTTATGCTGTTTAGTTGCTTGGGGGGTGTGGGGGGGGCGAAGCTCCGCACAAGTCTGTGGAATATTATTTATTTCATCCCCCTCCTAAACGAATTCCTAAATATGCCACTGCATGACCGTATACACTAACTCTGTTTAAAGATTATCAATAGCTTAACAATACTGAAATCATATTATACAGGTTATATTTTTAGACTTTAAGTATAGTTTGTATAAATTACCGCTAGCAAATTAATTTAAATAGTTACAAACAGTATTTCAATTTAAATCAATAAATAGAATCAAGTGAAGCAATTATAAACACACGAAACAAATTTAAATTCTTTTAGCTTCAATGCGGAGCTCAGAAGGTATTGTACTTTATCGGATCAAACATTTTAAATATCCATCATTGCTTTTTTAAAATGGAGAACAACCCCCCTAAAAAATTACATATTTATTCACATAAAATTACGGCACTCCTTAATTTTTTTTTTAAATAGTATAATTAGTAATTTATTATAGACGGACGATCAACCCTAATCGTGCCTATCCACCCTAATACTAGAAATACAATTTTAAGCACATTATTGCCATTACGTTGTAACGCGATAAAGTTCTATATTGGCGTTGCTACGTGTGAGTGTATCAGGTAATGTAGTCAATAGGTAATGAAAATATTTCCATTATATTGTTAACTACGATAAATGGGTAACTATGGTATAGACAGACGCATTAAGTTCAAGACAAAAACAAAAATTTAAGCCTTTAGGAATAAAATATAATAACAGTGAAATATCAATTTACTGTTTTTTATATTATGTAGTACGGTATTTATACACTACTCAAGAATAAGTAACTATTTCAGTTAGAATTATTTTGAAGGGCTATTGATTATAAAATTCGTCACATTGATTGCATACTTTTAGCCAGTATACCGAGATACGTAGTAATTAACGTACGGTACTACACTGTACGTTCTATAACTAATAATTATTAAAAAGTCGAACGTTATTATTATTCGCTTTATAGTTTCTTGTTTTGTGTAATAATGGATCGTTAACATAATATATACCTATCTAGTTTTAAAAAAGTTTGTTCAATTTATGTACGTTGAACAAAAATTTTGCTTAAACCGTCTCTAAAAAAAAAAAAGACTTGAGAATAATGTATTTTCCTTGTGAAAATTTCTGACTTTTCTGATATTGAGTTTTATTAGTTTGTTTATTAGTACTAATTGTGTTAGCCTTTTACTAGACGTAATACTGTTTTGTTATAATATAAAGTTCTAAAAGTTTCAACCCTTTTAATTTGTATTAAAAGGATATATTATATACATTCGTTTCATAATAATATTATGAATTTACTGATAGTGCGCTGCACGATACAAAAGTGGAACAGGTACTTCAGAATACCCCAGACCACTTCACAATATAAAATCATAAAATACTGACTTTTATTATTGCTACAGCAGAAATTAAATTTACATAAAATACAGTAGTTGAACACATGCTAACATTGATCATGTACTTAGTACTATACAAGACAATTCACTTATCATTACAATACACTATTCATCTAATTACATTATATTAAAATGTTATATATTTTATTTTATTCAAACATTATTTTAATGAGATCGTTTTAGGAAACTTTTCACTAAATCTTTATTTATCACGTATATTTTTAAATATTTTCGCCATTTTTTTATTATTATTTGTCAACTCAATATATATTAAATATATTGTCAATATTATAATACATTACATTATAACCACATATTATATTATAGTGTATTTTATCCATATGAAACAGTTACTTTCAAACAGAAATTCCCGCATTCAGAAATAATAATATACTATTCAGTGATGTATTTTATATATTTATATCGTTTTTTCATACCTACTAAAAAAATATATTTGCAAACCTTTTATTCGTATAGTATATTATGCTGATTATTTTAATTTAATTAAGTGTTGAAACCGGAAAACCTATTTCAAGCTATGTATAACAAGCGACAGGTAAATATTTCCAAAGTAATCGCGGTTTTATCATGCATACACAATGCGCAGCGTTATGGACACCGTTGAAAAATAAAAATGTTTGCGTATAATATGAATATTTATAATCAGCTTAAATGAAAATATACAACAACCATTTAATCCTTTTTAGCTTTAATGCGGAGGAGCGATGCTAATGGTTTTACATTGATACGGGGTTTTTTTTTGGTCTGTATACACTGTAACTTTTTTAATACTAGACCATTTCCTTCGTGTAGTAACTCTATAAATCACAAATTTCATCTAGTTTGTACTTTGGAAGGGGGGGGGGGTAAAAGTTGAAAAAGTTTACTTATTCAAAGTTAAATTTTAATTATACCCATTTCCCATTCCTCTAGGGGGTGTGCAAGTTTTTTGGGGTTTCTTAGCGGTAATTTTAAGATAACATATTAAACTAAGAATAAATTCGGGACTACGGGTTTTCTTTAATTGCCGAAAAACTGCGTTTTCGCAGATTTTGTGTATTTTAACACAAACACAAACTATATAATGTCATTTAAAGGTAATATAGTTATCATTGTGATAAGGAAATCCTAAAACCATCTAAAATTAAATTCATTATCGGTGTACTCCAATAGTAAAACGCGCGACTACTGCAGGGTTAAATCTTCAACTAACATTTCGATGGTGGCACGGCAAAAGAGTCTAAGCGACATATTTCATAGTTTTCAGGATGGCCACTAAACGTTCTTTTTGTGATTTTACTATTTTTTTTTTTTTTTTAAGTTCCCTATAACTCTTTTTTAGTAAGAATTGGTAATTTTTCGATTATATAATTAGATTATAATAAATATGAATTATAATATATTTTTCTAACCAATAGTATAAGCCGTGTCACCATCGATTTGGTGGATGACCGCCACCGCGATTTCGTGTGTTAAGTGTCTCCCCTTTGTCAGCAATCGTTATCAGTGTCCGGGGCTATGTGTCAATGGCCGCCGCGCCGGTATTAACCCGTTCATGTTTTGCATACAACTTAAGAGGACGCCACACCGGCCATTTCTAAGGAGTAAAGTATAGGCAATTTTTCGAAAAGTCTTAATTTAGAGTTTGAACTATAATGCATACTTATTAACACAGTACTTAAGATACTTTGTTGATCGCCATTTTTTTTTGTCAGACTATCACAGTCATTTCTATAGGATAAATTACAATTTTTTCCCTTCAAAACTGCTTTGCGCGAATTTATTTTTCTCAGGCTTCATATATAGTTAAGGAATGAAATTTATACATATTATTTATAACAAAATTATCTGTGTTCCATCATCCGTATTTTTGCGATATACCTAATACAACCAACGTTATATCATTTTTAAAAAAGTCAAAAAGTCCTTTCTTAAATAATTAATTATTCATTAACTGGTTAAAATATTAAAAAAGGGCGACGGTAGAACACAGACAATGCTGTTGTCTATATCTTTCATGTAAAAATGTAGTTTCTTAGCTTTTATTATAACCTTTGTAAAATTAATCCGCGCAAGGCGGATTTTTTAAGAAAATAAAGGGTGTATGACGTCCTCTTAACGTCAAAACGCGGTAGATGTACCGGGCAATTTATAACGCCTCCATGATACGTACGGTACTCGATAAAGCATAAAATATACTATGAATACGTCAGTCGTGTACTATTTGTAGGTGAGGTAGTACCGTGGATTTATCCGTTCTCACTTTAATTAAAGTCTCTATTTCAATAGTTACGCCGACTGTCCAACTGCCCACGTGTATTGGACAATTATTAAATTTGCATCCCTTTTAAAGAACAAAACGCTAGAAATTATTCTCTGTAAAGGCTTTTGTTTAATTTTAATATACTCCTCGCTATTATCTCGGTATCGCGTCACGGCCATATACGGCCTCTGCTAAATGATTGAACGCATACGACGGCTTTATTAACTTTACCGCAAGTTCAATGTGCATGCTGTATAAAATGAATGCACTGAACGTGTAAAATGATTCAAACACACATAAGTTATTCTCTGGAATCAGTCGAGTTGAATGGTATAATACAGCGAAGACACAATCGCATACACAATTCCAAATTATTTTGGAATTATTCAGATACTATGTACATTATAAACTCAAATACTAGTATACAACATAACCTGACAATATTTCAGCCAGATAATACATCTATATGTGTAGTATAATGTGTTGTATATTATTATAACTATTATACAGAGGGCAACCATATGTTTTTATTTTACATTAGTTTATACAATCTGCATTTTGTTAATGCAATAAGTAAAACTAATGAATTTATATATTTATAAGACCGATTTTTTTTTTTGGTTGATAGAAGAAGTTACCCGGCGGCATCACTTCTAAACTTGAATTAAATTATTTATTAAAACCCAATAAGTACAGCAAAGAATAGACCAGAACCCTACACTGAATATTAGTGCATATATTGCATACTTTTATATGTGCATACATGCAAACATGTAATGCGTATTGTTATTAATATTAATACGATTACAATTTTCTAAATTTTTTTGGAAAATAAAAAAGTGGATACTTCATTGCCTAGGTTAAGTTAGGTACGTTTGATTATTTACAATTTTTTTTTTTTTAAACAAGACATGACCGATGTTTTTATTATATTGGGTGGCCGGCCACAGACTGTTAGGTGGCAATGACATGTGATGGTAGAGAGAGGAGTCGCATCGTCGTTTGTTTTTATCTTTCGTACTACTATTGTAAAGAATTAATAAATACAAAATCTTAAACATTGGTAGTAGAAAAAAATTTCAACGAGAAGAAAAAAGATCTATCTACATTATATTAATATATTTATATAATATAACAATAACAAAGGGAACTAATCACAGATTAAATAATTAAAAATAAATGTCTAGCCAATGACCGGTGCTGTTGATGTTTTATACTCGTATTTCAATAAAACAAAAAAAATATATTATATTGGCGTACAAAAATTTAACGTATTCATAGTATATTTTATGCTTTGTCGATTACCGCACGTATCATGGAGGTGTTTAATATCAAATTTGTGAGTGAAATTTAAAAACTCCCTGCATTATTTAACTACACGATTTGAGAATATCCAAGAAAGGATTCTGTGGACATGACATGGTGTGATGTGTCAAATGTAGTCAATTTACCTGGTAACTATTTTTGTACAAATCGTTTAAATTTAAATTCTCAAATTTTATATTTACTAGTCTAAAAATAGGGCAAAGTCTTTATTTTTAACTTTTTGTACAAGTAGTAGTTAGTACATAGCAATGTCCTCTTCACTGGAACTCGACATTTTCGTGGTGAACTTCATACAAACTATGAAATTGACAGTGTACAACCGACTTAAAAAAAAAACAATCGCTTCGTGATGGTGGACTTCTAGTCACTCAAATTGCACATATCTCATGTATCTCGTCTGAATCGCACACAAATCACATCGCGTGACAATCGCCTCGTGTGCGGCCTAGTTGTTTCAGAATTTTTGGAGTGTATTAATAATAAATTCTGTTTGAGTTTTTAAGGAAAGCATTTTTGAAGTTATACTTGTATTACTTTTCACCGCGTAAAAGTTTAACAACCATTGCGCCAGGTAATGTAGCTTTACATACATTTCCACCCTCCATCTATAATATAACATACCTATAGAATAACATGATAATATCATTGTTGATTGCTATATTTCGCATCGATGTACCTGATATATTTTACTAGTCAAAAACTTGCCTGGCTATTGTCGGCTAATTATCTATCGAGCATGACTGCACATCATAAGATAATTAACATTTAGGATCATACACAAATTTACAAGAGAAAGCTTGTATACATACAGTACTGCACAATACACTATTGTATTATGCACGATGCGTTGGAAATGGAACTTAACGGATTGCAGTATGTTAATATTGTTTATATTATATAATAATTAGAATCAAATACTTTTTTAACTTTATGTTATTTAAATTAATATTATAAAAAATACCATCTTGTGTAAACAAAAATTTTGCATTTTTGCTGCAACTTAAGTTTTGCATGGTGTAGGTTGGACCATTTCAATTAATGATAGTCTTAAAATTAAAAAATAATAATACATAAACAATTATCTTTTATTTTTTTAACTTACAGGTGCAATTCTTTTAATTTTGTAATTGTATGGTTTTTACACTGAATTAAATATAGTTTTTCCATTATAATATTTAACTTTTAAAAACCATAAAATAGTGCATGTTTCTACATATATAATACAGTCATTGTGTATATAAAGCATTGAAATGCGCAATTAGCGTCTCCAAAAAATAGTGTTTTTTTAAACAAATTTCCAAATAACAATTAAAGCTATTAATTCAATTTAATTGTGATTTTTTTTTTTTAATCGTACTTCAGATATTACATTACACATCTGCTAAAAGTCACGTCAAATTATCTGACTTGTACATGCTTAAAAATTCTTTTGAATGGAGCACTAACATGAACTTTAAATAGCAATAACTTTTGAACTGTATGGTATCAAAAAGTGTTTTTAACATTTTTGTATTTTAAATATTAATTGCTAACAGAATATTCCTAAAAATTTAGGGGTTCCCGTTTAAATTTTAAAAGCTGATACCACGCATGCGCAAACTATTTGAGGTAATATTTTGTATTTCAGCCTCAAATGTGCATAAAATAACATATATTAACATCCAAAAGTTAAAATTTAAAAAAAAATCAATAACGGCTCTAAAAATTGACCGTTTTCTAACTTTTTAAACACCCTGTATGACTGTAGAGTATAGACATAATATTAGGGATGTACGGCTATAGTAAGATAAGCCTTTTTCTAGGTAGGCTTGTTCAATACAAAATTTACAATTTTTATAGTTATTTTAAATTTTTTAACTTATAAGAAAAACCATATTATACACCTTGCTTGTATGTTCCGTTTTTGTTCATTGTCTAATAGCTTAATTTGTATTAATTGTACCTATTAGTATTTAAAAGTTATTCCACTATAGTATTGAGACGCTAATATGGAAGTATAAAACGTTCATTGCTAGTGTACACGTATTATGAATATAATAATTTCTCTCGATTGTGAAAACTGTCAACACCAGTGTCACAGCGTTGAAGGAACTCAGTCGTAAATATATATGAATATGCATATTATGAGTTATGTCTTTATTTGCTAATTCTTAGTACATATGTGTGCATATCGACAGCAGACTAATGAATTTGTGTATGCATTTTGTAAGAATACATAGAATTGCATGCATACACAGTACACATAAAGTGATTGTGTATACAAGCCCTCAATGCGTGTAATATATGTAAGCTGAGGTTTTGACATCTCAGAAATATTATTTTTTTAGTAACAAAAAACCGTTTATATCAATAGGGATTCTACATACTACAGTCTCCTTCTCAAACATACATATTAATGATATTGAGATTTTATTAATATAGCACTTTCATCTCATCATTGGGATGATAATATTGTACAGTCGATTTACATTAGGTTCCAAGTAAACATTTCATAAAAATATAATATAAATAGGAATTGACATAATTTATATCAGTTATAAGTGGTATATCTGAAATAGAAAGTATGGTATACCGACGAGATGTTAAAATCGTAAACATCTAACGGTTCATCATTTTAATATTAAAAAAACTCTATTTTTTTAAGTACTGGTACCTAATTCAAGCATATCTTCAAATTATAAACTAAAATTATTGAATTTATTATTCATTTCTATTTTGAACGTTGTGAATACAACATATATGCCGCCACCCCCAACCCTCATCTCTTACCCCTATCTCCTATATCCTATAACATAAAAGTAACATCCCTATCCCCGTTCCCTCCCCTACCCCCAGTCCACCCCATCGTCATTTCCATTCCCATTCCCACCCTCATATAAGGACATATAAGGATAAAGAAGGATAAATATATATATATATTATGTATATATAAATATATATAGGATGAATTTTCGATGTCGGTGTCGGTTGTCTCTTATCTATCTTATCTAAACAGATAAATCAGCTGTTATTTTTCGTTATGATAGCCGGTGTCGTTATGTTAACCGATGTCGATTTTCCGTGTGTGTGCCATAGAAAAGACATAAAAATGTCAAAAGCCAAGGGCAAGGGCAATTACCCCTATCCCCCCCCTGTTATGGCTATCTCTAGGTGGCACGATAAACCTTAAACACTAAGGTAATAACTCTGTTAAAGAGTACATTATTGGATCCAAGTCCAAAATTCTTCTAAAGTGAAGAGATCCAAGTTCCGGCTAGTTATATAATATTATTAATAACGCTTTGCTAGTCGGCTGCGGCATTGGGCTTCAGGCGGGTGACTGTTTTAGGAAAATCCTATAAGACAACTTTAAGCCTTTTCATTGATTTTTATCGTTGTTTAATAATTGTACTATATACAGATTAGCATCGAAGCTCTCAAATGTATCGGAGTTATTTAATTACGCCGCCCTTACTATATGTTCCATCACTTTACTCGAAGTCTATTGTGGTGGTTTTTTTAAGTCTATACCCGTCTGGTTCCCTTTAACATATATATATATATATATAATCTAAGGCTATGTCGCCGCGTCAAAGAAAATACTCGGTTTCACAATTTTCCGACATTGTGCACTATCCACACTTATTGTCCGTACAGTATAATAATGTTATTTATGTTATATTTATGTACCTCTCGCCATGAGTAATTCGTTTAACGGCGCGAGTTATTCATTTATTTTCCGCGGCGTCAAACCTTCGACCCCGTATTATTATCAAATGTCCATACATAGCAAAAGTTATCGAGGCTAAACCGAATTTTTCATGTAGCAAGTCTATAAATTTGAAATAAACAAATAACAGTACAGTGGAGTCGGGGCATAGTGGGGACGGAGAGGTCACGGGTCTACAGCTTTTATCATAACTGAAAGTGATAAAATCACTTTTAAATAAACGCTTCCATGCGAATATGTGGATAGTATGTTCAAACTAGTTATAGAGTATTAATGTGTAGCAAAAAGTAGGACTAAAATCAGTCTGCTAAGATAGAAGAAAATAACCATCGTTCAATATATCGTGGTGATAGGATATCAATGATAACAGTATTTTGAAAAAATATTGCCTTTTAAATTCGATAAAATATAATATAAAATGTATTATTATTAACTTGTATATAAGGTATATAAGTTTTAGCTATTTATTTGTATTAATTAACCACAATGCCTAGCTGTTTTATTTGTTCAACAATAGACTTTTTTTTTCCTTTAAGTGGTCATACTAGTTTTAGTCCTACTTTTTACTTCGCTCTTGCATACAAGCTAGTATAGGTATGTATTTCATCTCTTTATATTATTACTCTATGGTCGGCACCCACTAAATCAGTTCTAGGGGTATATCTAAAACCCGGGATGGAATGACAATTTTTCCATAATGCAGTGTACCCACTAGGACAAAAATATATTTTTTTATATATCACATATTTTATTCCATAGTCTGACGGGACTTAGTATATTTAAATAAATACTCACATTTAAATGATGGGACTTGAATAATATTATTCTAATAACCCCCCTTGTACATTTTATCACATACCTACCCGATAATAGTATTTCAATAATTATGCGTCATATTATTTATTGTTTAATGAATGAATAAAACAATAATGGATGAATAAAACAGTATATTTATTTATAATGTTGTATTATTTCATGAAAATGGACAGTTTGTTTTGCGATTTGGCCTATCTTTCTTATCTTAAGAATGCTGAAATATTTTGTCTAGTTTTTTTAATTTCATTTAACTAAATTTTTTTTAGATAGCTCTTTTGTGTAAGAACCATAGTGATATTCGTTAGTCATCGGTGTTAGTTGATTTAATTTCTACTCCATGACTCTTTAGTATAATATGTTCAGTATATTTTTAAAATTAAAAAAAAAAATTGCCTACAGTTTTGGGTTAATGTAAAATGTACTTAATTAGGTTTTCAATGACAAGACCAAAATATTATGTTTACAGTATACACTGATTGCAATTATACGTATAAAAGAATATTTTGTTGTTGTTAATTTAATGGTTTTTATCTTTAATTATTAAACACAAAAATGTAGTCTTTTCATAATGAAGTGTAAGACCATTATTATAAAATCATCATTTAGTGTCATTAATATTATAATTAGCATTATGATTTATGTTACAATATCGTATAATTTAAACTAAGTTAGACTTATTGTGACTTCGACAAAAGTAAGGAAATATACCTACTCCACAGTATTCCAGTTGCTTACTAAGAAACTTGAGAAATTCACTAACGGATAAATTCAGTGCTGCGCGTGTACTTCATTAAAAGTTCCAAATTATAAACCTAATATGATTGAATTGGCTTTAAGCGTACAACCGAACAAATCACATAAAGCAATTATTCAAGTACTTTAGTCTTAAATTTATTCGAATTAATTATTTTGAAAATTTTTCGAACAATTAAATTTGAAAAAGTTATTCGAATAACTTTCACTCGAATAACGTGTTATCTAGATGATTATTTGGATAATGTTTTATTCGAATGATGCATGACACAACAATACCATATTATTATAAAATAAGTGTCTTGATATGTGTTGTTATTGGATTTGCAACGTATTTCTACCTGTCGCTGTGATTTTTCTTTTTTCCGTAATCTCATACTTTTGCATCATCATGCAAAACGAAAAGTTAAGTGGTTATATTAATAATAAATAACTGTTACTATTATATTTATTTTATTATTCATTTTTTAGATATTATAGAACTTTAAAATGTATCCTGTATCTTAAGAACATCTATTATACACGTAAACACCCACATCATTTTTGGGGGGCTCAGTGTAATGTCAGGTGTTCCTTGGCTTTAGTGGTTCGTCCCGAAGGGATCCCCTACGACCGCGGACCGACTAGTAGCACTGGGTGCTAATTGCGGGCCGGGGAAGGTGTGTCTCAAGAAGAAGTGACCTGTTAAAAGGCCACTTAACGGAGGGCTCTACGTCACTTTAGTCGCCTTTTATGGCAGGTGTGAGGCCTTTGGTAGAATTCTTTCTTCCCTGACCACAGGGATAATAGTGTAATGTCACTCATATTGAGATAATTAATGCAATAATGAATAATGAAAGAATTACACTCATGTGATGATAAAAAATAATCACTATTACAGCTGCCGCGCTGATAATTTGGTAAATCAGCCACTACCCGCCAGGTAAAAGCTTAGATGCCCCCGCGCCTTCGTCACCCCAACCACCGACGCCGACGGCGCGGCGAGGGGGCTGAACGCAGACACCTCCGTGTCACCGCCACTATAACCGCCGACGGCGAAGGGACCAGACGCAGACGGCGTACACTGCCGTCCGACGAGTCACGAGGCTAACCGAGACCGTAACGCCGGCGACCTACCTAACCTAACCGTACATAACTTACCCCTAACAGATCGATGACAAAATATGCATTTTGCAACATTTTGCTGCGCGACGTTTCGCAACGCTATGCAACGTTTAAGTTTTATCAGCCACTACCCGCCCGTCCGAATCAGAGACGCCGCCGCCGACAGCGTACAGACAAGCAGCAGACCATGCCGGTGTCGGCCGACGAGTAACGATACTGGCCGAGACCGTAACACCGGCGACCAACCTAACCTAACCGTATTTAACTTCACCTTCAGAAGAGCCGATCGATGGCAAAATATGCAATTTGCAACATTTTGCTGCGCGACGTTTCGCTACGCTGTGCAACGTTGCACGGCTATGCAGGTCCTTGACAATTAAATGAAACGGTTACACTTCAAAACGTCACGCGACAAATCCCCGCCCAAAAAAAAATCGCCTCTCATTGACGCCAACATTAACAAAATGTGTATACAATACACAACAACTAATGATATTTATTGTGCGGCCAGCATCACATATTATTAAGGAGTAAATAGTAATGACCCATCTCATTTGACCATATATATATATATATATATAAAAAAAATGATCTTTTAGTCAAGTAATAATTATTGTATAATATACAATGTATATTGTTTATAGATCCTGACTTTTGCGGTCCGGTTACTACAGTTAATTTGATTGACAAACGGTTAACGCCAGGTAAAAACTGAAAACCAACTGTCGTCTGTCGTACACGGTACACATAATACACTTATACTAGTATTGATTATAATATTATCGTTATCACTTGTCGCCTATCGCGTTATCGGTTAAAAAAAAAATTGTCATCTTAACCCGGTCCGGGTTGGTCCGAGTTACAAAATAATATTTTACGTGTCGGTCCGGTCCGGATAAGTAGTATTTTTCAATTTCATGGTCCGGTCCCATTTTATTAGGACCGCACAGACCTCTAGTGCCTGGGTATCATTAAAAGTGTTGATTCAGATGGTGCTAGTGTAAATTCAATGGAAAATAGGAAGTTATTTTATTAGTGGCGACTGAAGGAAAATATTATGTTTTTTAAGTAGAATGACATGCTAATGAAAATAAAACCACCACAGCTAGTGAGACGGTAACTAATTTAAAATTGAAATGCACTAAAATTGTCCATACTTCCAAAAAATCTACAGTTGAACTAAGCTGTGAACATTATTTATTTATTCAGTTTTATACACCTCAACCATATATTTTTAGATGTTTTAAAACATTTTCAATTAAATACAAATGTTTTAATAAATAGCTGTTCAATTCCTATACAAAATGTTTAAAAAAACTCTTTTAATAAAAATACCTCATTAACAAACAAATAGAAGCTTTAAATACAAATATAATAAATAATACAATTAAATTTATATTATAATCACCACTTGCCTTTCAAAAGAAGACTTGTAACTTCTTTAATTTTAAAAATATTTTCTACAAATTTGTATGTTCCTACCAAATTGTTTTTTTTAATATCAACTAATATTACTAATATGCTATGGTTATGACCTAATTAATTTACGCCAATAATCATTAGTCCTTACAATATATAATACACAGGATATATTTTTTACTATCTAGAACATATTATTGATATTAATTTTACAAATATCCTACCGTTAAAGAGGGTAGGGACAGCATTATCCGTTAACCTGTTTCTACGATTAACATTCAGGACCATATTTTTGTCTTCAAAATAATCTTTAACGACAACGTTTTTGTCAGCCACTTCGGGGACACCATTCTCAATCCACATCGCACGTCTAGAACAATAAAAAGTATATCAGTATAAATACGTCTTTATGTGATGTATTACATAATTAAATATTTTAAAAAGGTAAGGCATTAACAAACAAATAGAAGCTTTAAATACAAATATAATAAATAATAAAATTAATTTTATATTATAATCACCACTTGCCCTTCAAAAGACTTGTAACTCTTTAATTTTAAAAATATTTTCTACAAATTTGTATGTTCCTACCAAATTGTTTTTTTAATATCAACTTTTGAAACTCAAAAAGGTAACGTTTATGTTTTATTAAATTAAGAATATTTTACCTAAAGTGTTGACTAGTTGATAACCAGTTTTGAACCACTTTTTTTCAAAGTTATACAAGTTTAAAAGTTAGGGCGGAAGAAGAAGTATGCGCAAATAAAAATAATACTACTAATATGCTATGGTTATGACCTAATTCAGTTACGCCAATAATCGTTAGTCCTTACAAAAATATAATACAAATACAATATACAAATATATTATACACAGTATATATTTTTTACTATCTAGAAAATATTATTGATAATAATTTTACAAATATCTTACCGTTAAAGAGGGTAGGGACAGCATTATTTGTTAACCTGTTTCTACGATTAACATTCAGGACCATATTTTTGTCTTCAAAATAATCTTTAACGACAACGTTTTTGTCAGCCAGTTCGGGGACACAATTCTCAATCAATAAAATACTTTATGTGATATATTACATTATTTAATATTTTAAAAAGGTAAGGCATTCTTGTCATGTGCTGTCTACCGCTGTCTTATTAACATCCAACACTCAATACGCAGTCAAACGGTCTCCGCATTTGATTAAAAATAGCGAATTGCAGAAGTAGAAAGAAGACAATAAGAATACCGAAGTTAATTTAAATATTCTAACCTTTCAGAGTCCTTCGGTAACGTGAAGTGACTAATTACATATTTAGCTGAATGTAGCGAATTTCTATTCTTACGGTATTTCACACCACATTTGCGGTATGAAACACTTTTTGAATTGTTCATAATTGAAATAAAAAATCGCACAAACAAACCGGTGCAAAAGTTAACAATAACAACAAATAAATATATTAGAAATTGAGAAATGTATTAATATTTAATTGGGCATCCGGCATTCGCCATCGCCCATCTGTAGACTATAGGTACATAAATTAATCAATACCGCACGAGTGTGAAACTTCAAACTATAGTACGTTTCACGGTCACTGAGCTCGACTATAGCGCGCCCGGGCACTAAAATCAATACAGCTACTCAACATGATATAGAGTGTAGGCTATTGTACCGGGTGATTGGTTAACTATGGACCACTCAATATCTTAGAAGATATTAGACTTTTTTAATTATTTTTTTTTTTGTACTATTATAGTTATTAGGTGGGACAAATTTAATGTATTTTTCCAAATTTTAACACCATCCCTTATGCGTTAAAACCATATCAACTTTAGATTTTTAAATGGTAACCCCCAATTTTTTTTTGATGATCGTGTTTATTTTTTTTAAATTTAATTTTAGGCGTAAAAACTAGCTAAATCGATTGAGTAGTTAACGAGCTACACAGTTTTAAAATTAAAGGGAGTGTAAAAAATAAATTAAATATCTTGGAGACGCTAACATATTAATGTGACTGCTCTCTGTTATTATTTATTGACAATTAACTTTGACAATAGCTATTGTAGCGTTTAAAAATCATAACCGTACCAAACACTATTTACTTTAGGTAAATAATTCACCGATAGTAAATAATAATGATAACCGCTATATCGACTGACAAATATACCACCACTACACACTTTTACATTTATTTTGTAAAATAGTAGGATAATATGGTAGTAAAATGGGTAGTAAAATATGTTTTATTTGTTATCAATATCTTGTGTATATTTTTCCAGCATTTAGCAATTATTTGTTTTGGTTAATTTGACACATTTTGTTTATTCTTGCGATTTGTACGTCTTAATTTCATAGTATATTATAATAATATAGTATCATAACTTACTAGAGTCTAGATCTATGAACTTGTCAACATTTATTGTGTTTTAAATAATAACATTGATATTAAATATCCATAATCAATGTGAATACCAAGATGGAGTTTTGATCAAGTGACAAGTCTATAAAACCTAAAACCTTACTTATAAAATGTATGCACATCAAATATCAAAATTAAAGGTACTTATAATAATAAAATGTTATTTAAAAAAAAAATTATTATAATTTGAATTATGCTTGATGATATTTTAATTAAAACTTTTATTTTTACAGTATTATGTCTTTGTTCTGAGAAACTTATAAATGTGTAGTTTTGTGTTTTAACATATTGGTATCTGAATTCAAAGAAAAAATATAAAATTTTTTATGAAAAAATTGAATCTTCAATCATCGTTTACTGAATCAATAATAGGTAAGATAATGTATTTATTGATATAGGTGTATTGTATAAGTACATTTTTTTATTAGAAAAATATAATTAATCTTTTTTTATTATTCATGAACATATAAAATGTTTTTACATAATACATTTTTTGGATTACTTATGTTTATCATACTTAATATGTTTAATTATAATGCTCTACTTAAAAATTAACGTTTAACTTAAAAATTATCATACTTGTATAATTATAAAAAATATATGTGTATACTGATATTTGTTGCTTAACCATATGATTATTTAAGTATCTAAGAAACCTATTTAATTTATTTTAATTATATGTTTCAGTATGTTCAATATTAATATGGACTATCTCAACTTAAATTGATATTTGTTATTGTCTACAACTACACTACTACCAACGTCAAATTTGGTGTATTATATTATTGTAGTCAATCAGTCTAAACTAATTCCATTAATACATTGTCGAATGTTGTGGTATTCAATTTTCAGTAAATTTATAGGTGTTTTATTTTAAGGTAAAATATATAAGATCATCAGTTTGCAATAACTTAGTTAATTTCTATGAATTCATCTCTAACAATTTATTATTATTATTATTTTTTAGTTACTGTGGCACACTATTGCAGATAACGGTTTTCCATTAAGTCAGTAAAAAGAATAAGATGGATTCACAAGTTCAAATCAAATATTAGACAACTATATATATTTAGTTATTCAGCTAAAGATGTAATTCAATAAAATAATTTAAAAGTACTTTATCATTTTAAAAGTGACATAAAGTTTTTAAACTCTAAGTATTTAAACACACATATACTTAACATATCTATAATTATTATACATTATTTATTAATTATTAATGATGAATTCTTTATTTAATATTAATTTAATCTAAAATGCTGCTGAGAATGTTAATATTTCTAAAATATGTTATTGTCTTAATCCAAATCTTGAAATTATTTTCATGATGGCATAGTTTTGGCATTAGCTATTACAGAATTTATTGACAATTTTCTAGTGGTTTACGATTAAGTTTTTATAAGTAATAAAGTAAATAAAATTATAAAACACAAAATAGAAAGAAAAAAATGTTAACTATGGGATTAAGTGTAAAAAAGTAAATTGAATGAATATACTTATAAATATTTTTTAACTTAAATAAGTAAATGGAGATGGATTTCTTCTAGTGGGAAATCATCAAACAAACTTTACCGCCCTAGATAACTTCCTATAACTACATCACTATATACAGCAATATGTTGTACCTCTATTATTTACAAGTTAATTATAGATATGTTAATTTTATTTAGTCTTAGTTTTTTAATATGATTTAGCAAATAAAAATGTTTATTCGTATCTTATAAGCGTATTATTTATCTTGTTACTTGTTTTTTTATTTTACTATTATCATAATAAACATAACATAATATAGTATTTAAATGTTTGTTAGTAATATTATTATTGAATTTTAAGCTTATGACTGTTAAAAAAGCCGTACAAAAACAAAAAAAATTGTACTTTATCATTCACTCTAAATTTTTGCTTATACCTCGTACAACGAGAAAAACAACCATTTATTAAATAAGAAATATACTTTTACTGTTCATATGAACACATTAAAATAAGTAAGAATAGTCAATACTATGAAATATATGCAGTATAGGCTTAAGGTGGTAATATAATAAAGAGTAAAAATGGTAATAAATAAATTTAGTAATAAATAAATACAGCTTTTAATAATTAAAAATACTGAACTAGAAATAGTTAAAATTGACGCGTTACAACTTTAAATTATAAAAATGAAAATTTATTTTAGTGCACAAGTATTGGATGAACGTATTTCTTATGGAATCCTTTGTTATCTAAACATTTTAATAAACACAATAGATGCCTTATAAAGATGTTGTTTGACATCTTATGTACCTATCATAAACCAGTTCGAACAAAAATGCTAAAATAGTTTCTGTACATATTAAGTTTAGTTTTTGTTTATTTCTGTATATATTCTGTACATATTAACTATTAACTGTATGTAATACAATATTATACTAAAAAAACAAAAAATTAAATGTTATTTATTAGTTTTTTTAAAAATATTTTCACTAACAGAATTAATAATTTGATTAGTTAAGACACCAGTACAAGTAATACTTATTTAGACCAAGACGCTAAATATTTAAAGTAAAAACCAAGACGCTAAATAACCATAATAATTGAAAAATTAGAATAATGAACTTTTTGATTAGTTTTCAAGTAGTCGTATTTTTATAATAATTTGTTCTGTGTTGATATTAATCTACGCTAGTAACGAATTGTTTTGGTAGAACCACGGTATACACTTTATATAACACCGTGATTAGACCACGGTAACCTATGGTTGAAATTGAAAAAAAAACTATTTACTAGGGCTTATAATATTGTTTGTTAACAGCAGCTAATGCCTAATATTCAATACGTACAGGTACACCGCACCGCTAGGAACACTACAGAAAAAACAGATAAGGAGACATTACCTATATAAATATTACTATAGATTTATTATTAGTTCGTTTTCATTGTGACCGACGACCGTCAACTATTAACTTTAATCTACAACCGTGTCGTTAATCAATCTTATTTTGTGAAACGTGAGATCCGGCGATAAACGATTTTTTTCTTTAGCTGTAAAACTTATAAAAGCATCTCATATAAGCTAATATTATAATAGTGTAGTACTAAGCTATAACTTTAAAAGTACTTGTCTGATTTAGCTAGTTTTTACACCTAAAATTAAATTTAAAAAAAATAAACACGATCATCAAAAAAAAATTGGGGGTTACCATTTAAAAATCTAAAGTTGATATGGTTTTAACGCATAAGGGATGGTGTTAAAATTTTGAAAAATACATTAAATTTGTCCCACCTAATAACTATAATAGTACAAAAAAAAAAAAATTAAAAAAGTCTAATATCTTCTAAGATATTGAGTGGTCCATAGTTAACCAATCACCCGGTACACAGCTAAACGGATTTTAAGTATTCAGTCGAGTATAACACGATCAAAATAATAATCAATAAATACCGTAGGCAAAATAATAACGGACATTTCGTACGCTATTTTGTTATAATAATATGTGGAATTTTATTTTTAAGTATAGGTACGTACGGCTCGCAAGGGAGCATTACGATAAGAAAATAAGTTACGAGTAAAATGCGAATATAACATGTACAATAGGCACTGCAATAAAAAAAAATTAAAACAAATATAAGGAAAAAGTTGAGGTATGAGGTTTATAAGGTGTATAGGTTAAAAAGTTTTATAAATAAATTCGATATTTATGTATTGCAGTGCAATATTCGATAATTCAATATTTCAATTGGTTTTGCTGTTTACCGTCAGCCCGCTCATATTTGAAAGTCAAAGAGTATATCATTTATTTTAACTATGTCACACGATACTCGTTACCAGATCATAAAAACAATTTTTAATGTTTATAATTATTTTAAAAAATTATGAATTGAAAAATATATATTGAGTTCAGTGTTTTGGCCCATAAACCTATAAATAAAATTAATTAAATATGTTAAATATTAAAATTTCGTTATCGGGTATTATCATGTTACTATTTTTCCGTGATATTATATTTTCTTCAATGCCATACCTGACAAATATCTCTGTCTCTTTATAACGATATCGATCTCTCTCTCTACTCTCAGTCCATTTCTTTATAGGTCTATGTTTTGGCCACATTCGGTTATCAAAATCGTCGTCGATTGACGATTAGTGTAAAATGTAAATGAGCCGTTTAATAAATTGTCTTCAGCTAATAGCCATTGATTAAATACATTTTGTATTTACCTACACAGCTACCGCCTACTATAAGTGGCTTTAGCTGGCCTTTAAAGTACAAAAAAAAGTCGTTAAATTTTCTTTTTACAGTGTATTTGAGATACGAATTAACGCGGGTAACAACTAAAACGCAATTATTTTTCGGACAAGGTAATACGTTTTATCTACAATAAACGTTCGAAATTCCATCGCATCATTTCAGTTTTTTGATTTCTAGATCCAAATGCATCGTCCACGTTTATGATGACTTCGTCGGTCGATCTCTTATACTAGAAAACAAGAAGCGGCATTATATGGTGAGTAAAATGAATCTAATATTGTGTAAATTGTTTGTATGCTCGGCTAAGTGCTGTTTTTCATTTCAACGCAACACTTTTTTTTGTCCGCTTGATAACCGATTGTCTATTGACTGTTTAACGCACAACTGTATCCATCTTTATAATATTTCTCGAATTTGTTTCCAAAAAACTGTTATTTTTCTAGTACAGTATTTGATTAGGCATTGCAAACAATTATTAGTTTTAACTAGCCTATAAATTTAATGATAAAAATCTTAACATTTAAAGCGTATGTATTTTAAAATATAAATTTATGATAAGTCCAAGCTACTGCATCAACTATACTATTATATTTGTTTCGGTGACATAATTACTAACGTTACAAGAATGATAAATGTATACTATAGTTCCATTCTGTAGAGTAGTCTATGGCAGTCCATCATGTATAGTAAACTTGACACATAATATTTTTGTGATTTTCAGTCAAAAGCATTGTCAATTTATTTTAATTAATTAAAAATTAGGATAATATAGTAACAAATATTGACAAATCCCCAAGCATCTCTGCGTGTGTCATACATACCTAATAACTAATATAGCTAAGTTTTTGACATTTGTTTGCTTTAAGCTTATTCTAAGTTAGACAATATGTTGATGACTCGGAAAACTATAAAAAAAATTATCAGCATGACTGGAAATGAAACACTTGTATCTTGCCTGCTGGGCAATTAATCTACCACAGACTTTTCGACACTATCTTCTTATCTTTGATATTTTATAGCTTTGTAGTTACTAAGTTTGTTAGTAGTTAACCCAATTACAGATAAACAACTGCACACTATATAATATGTCTTACACATTTATATTGTATTTTACACTAAAGTTTACCTAGAAGTTATAAACCATATTATTAAATATGTACAAACTGTATTAGAAATACCAAGAAGCCACCATTTTTTATCAAAATCAACTCGAGCTTTAGTTGTATGATATTATGAATGATTATAATGTGCATATAATATGTGATAATTTGATACCTACTTGACATTACTTGAAATTTATAGAAGTTTCATAAATTCAATCATTATAAATAATAACATTATTATATAACCATAAATAAACTTTGAATTTTTGTTTTTTTACAGATCAAAATCACATTCAATATACATTATAATTTGATTTAACGGACGCGACTGTAAATTAGTAATAATATTGTGCACGAAAACAAACACAAAAATCATCATGGTTAGTATTTATTGTTGAAAGTTAATTAATTTAAAAAGGTATTGCAGGAAGTTTATGCCAAACCGTTAAATAAGTATTCAAACAGATAATAATAGGAATAATTTAAACTAACCCTTAACTACTTACAATATTGAAAACCCATAATATAACGGTAATTTTATAATATCCTAGTATTGTAGTTGGAGATTTCTAACATTAAATTCAATTGCTTTTTTTGCAAACAATATTTGTTTATATTTTGGTTCTTGTTCATTTAAAATGGTTATTGATGTACAATAATATCAATATTTATAAATGGTTGGGGTTTTTCAGTGGTGGTCTCTAGGTTCTATGTAGTTGGCAAGCAGATATCAAATTATGATAATGACCATTAGCATTACTTTCCTTCCTCACAAAATCACCTACCACTGTAAAAAGATAATCTCCTAATGTAATAATGATAATCTACCACTATTTAAACTGTATAAATGGTCATTCGGAAATCTTTCTTTGGGAATACTCACTCGACCGCAAGGTACTCAGGTTTTTGAAAGCAATTGATTAAGACTAGGGATATTATTCGACCGGAGTATAATTTTGAGAAATACTATATAATTTGAGTACTATTTGTCAACCAAAGATTTGCACCCTTATTATTTCCATTTTATTATTTATGTACAAAAAACTAATTTTTTACATTATTCTATTGGTGTAACACCTCAATAATTGTTTAATGGATAATTGTGAGTTTCTTCTTTACATTTTAATGAAATCTAACACACAACTGTCATGTTAATGTATTAATTGTTTTAAGTCATACAATACTTATAATTGTGACTGTGAATTTTTTTTTATCTTAACACAATGGTGTATAGTTTATAATTAATTTCCTTAATACGCTATTTACAAATTATAAATATATGTACATGTTTTTGATACTGAACAGTTTAAATATAATTATGTAAAAATATCTTATTGGATTATATTGTTACGTTAAGTGTGAACACATACTTTTAGTAAACTATTTTCATTTTTTTTATTTACTCTAAGGTAAAATAGTAATGTGAACACATAATTTGACATTTTTATTAAAAACATCAAGGTACACTATTTTATTTAGGCTTCACAATCTATATTTTAAGTCCAGCAAACTTTTCAATGCATGCTATTGTTATATTTTTATATAATTATAAATATTCTAATTGGAAAGCATTATAGTTTTTTTTTTTTAATGCAATTGTTTAACTCTTACAAACTTATTTTTTGATGTAGTCTAATATTGTTTTTATGTGATTAGGTGAATTTGGTCGAACCTCCACTTCTTGCTGTCGGTACTGAGGTCAGTGCCTAGTATAAAGGAGCATTTTGTGATGCAAAGATCAGGAAAACCTCAAAATCAGTAAAATGCAAGGTTAGTTTATGATATATATATATATACATATACAGGTTTTGTGTTTTAGCAATATGTGCTAAATCAAAATTTGGTATGATCAAGAAAACATGCGTTTCTTTTTTTGTAGATTGGTGCAAATGTAATGAAAAGAAAGAGTTATAAGAAGGAACAATTCAAAAAATACAGGACTATTGTCAAAACACTGTTGGTACGACAAATTTCTAAGAGTTTTATTATTTTATTAGTTATTATTTTTGATATTTTAGACTTTTAAATGTATTCAATATTTATTTTTTATCAAAAAAATCTTTGTACAATTTATTTTTACTTAATTCTTAACTGTATACTAAATAATTTAAATAAACTTAGTTTAGCTGTTAAATAATCTTAATTGTTTAAACAATTGATGCTCTTTTTTATATTTCAATAGTTAGGTATTGTATTCAATGATTTTAAGTTTTAACAAAAGGTTTTATGTAGTGTGAATAATCTTATTTTGATTGATTTTTTACAGGGAAAGTGGAGAGGAAGACATTTTAGAAATGGAAGAAAAAGACATTGGTAACATGGTGTGCATAGAGTTCAATAACAAAAAAAAAGTCAGAGACAATTGGTTTCCCGGGTTAGTGCTAGCGCCTACTGCACAATTTGCAGTCAAAACAAACGTTTTGGAAGACTACTTGGTTCGTTCTTTTAAAGATGGAAAATAGTGAGTTGATGAAATAATTCTAATTGAATTTAATAACCTATTAATGTGTTTATTTTTATAAATTAACCATAACAACACTTCCATTTGCAGCTGTACAGTTTTGAAAAAAGAAATTACAGAATTTACAAAAGAAATAGCCCCCAAAGTAGAAAATCCTACTTTAAAAACGGGTATTTATTATAATTATAGCATTGTTATTTTATTTTTATAAATATCTTTTCGTTAATACAATTCAAATTTCTATAGCTGTTGAAAAAGCGATTTTATATCTGGACAAAGATGAACTTCGGCCACATTAGGACCGTGACTTACTGTTTGGACTCGAAAAAAACTGTGTCATGACAGTGAAGGCGTTATAATATTGATGTAAAAAATTAAAATTTAATACATTTCTGTTTGGTAATTAAGGCAGAAGTTAGTTAGTTTTCTTTATAAATTTTAGGTAATTCTTTTTTTGCCACGTTTGAAATATAATTTTCCATCTTTGTTAACATTGTTAGTCAAATAACTGAACCGCTTTTACAGATAATTCCGCTTTGACTTATCATGTTCTGTCATAATGCTACAGATTTATTTTTATCCTTTATCTGTTTACAATAAAATTATCAACATTTCTTAGAACTCCAATTAAGAATCTATTGAAGACCATTTTGGGCACTATTATTCAATTTTATGGATGTCCGAGGGACACCTATAAAAACCAAGCACCCATGATTAACGACAAAAATGTTGATGTGTACAAACTGTTCAAGGTATTTAATCGATATTTAATTTAGCTTAAAGTACACGTTAGCGTAAATAGAATCTATTGAACATTCAATTGGGTGTTTAATGATTGTCAGTACAGTAGCTGTTAATAAAACTAACTGATACAGTGTTTTATTATGTTGACACAATTTTCAAAATAGATTCGAAGAAAATATATGTTTGAATTGCTTTTGGTGTGTTATTAAGTTATACATGATAGATTGATATTGATTGATGAATCTTATGCAATGTTTATTATAACATCATGATGTGGCTTAACGGGTCTTGAAGGTCTAACTCTGCCATCATGAGATTGTTTCTAGATGAATTCGCTATCCGGAACGGATTGTCAGTCCGAAGATGTATGCAAATTATTCAAACATTTTTTAAATTACTAAACTAAATGAAATTATTAAATTCGATTTATACTAGTATTAAAATAGTTGATATATTTATGGACAAATAAATTATCTTTAACGGGATACTTAAGTTTTAAATATATTTAAATAACTATTTGTACAGAAATTGTAACAATGATGTGTTATGTGTATATAAAATATAGAATTCAGTTGTCGTATTCTAAGTGTTTTATTATGTTTTAGGTTGTCATTAACTTGGGCGGTTTTAACAAAGTCAGTAAATGTTAACAGTGGATAACTGGCACAAAGGATTGGCCACAAACCGTGTTTCTTCTGTCAAACAATATTACCAACAGTAAGTGTATGTTTGTAATATTAAATATCGCTAGTATACCACGAACAAATAAACAATATTGTAATAATCGTGTAACTTTATTAAAAAAAGAATTACCCTTGTAAACTTAAAAATAATAATATAACATCCTGTTTGGAAAAAATCAATTTATAATTTATAAATGTTTTTATAAAACCGAAAAAATTAATGCACTTTGAATTTATACTTAAAAATTATTACAATACGAGTTATGATGTATGTGAAATTAATTTGATGAACAGCGAATGATAATAAGTACTTTGTTTGTACTAGGTATCTACATAGTATTGAAGATTTCTACCAAAAACTCGGCTGCTTGATGATAAGTCATCTTAGAGGAGTGAGATCTGGAAGCAGATTTAGTCGCAGTATCATTCATGATGTGGATAAAGCGTTACCCTCTAGCAGTTTTGATAAGAACAGGCAAACGACTATTGCCATTAAATTAGAACCTAAGGAATAAAAAGAAAAAATAGAAACTTTCATAAAGGAAGCCGATATTGTCAAAGAACCGGTGACACCAAAAAAACCTTCCAAAACTTTAAAAGTCGAAGACAAGGTTGCTTTAACTTTGAAGAGTAGTGATAAACATGTTGCTAAGAAAGTAGATAAGAAAAAATACAGGCCTGAAACAATCGGAAAGAAAACGGAACCGTTTGTCTGAAAAAAAGCCTTTGAAAACCGTAAGGGTAGAAGAGAAGGTGGCAGCAACATTAAAGAACAACATTGAAATTCCACACAAAGTTGACAGAAAAAAAGAAAAGTCTGAAATCGTTTTGAAAGAAAAGGAAATGGCTACTGAGTCTGTGACTAAAAAGCCAAGTAAAACGAAAATAGAAGAAACAATTACTTGTTCTGGTAATAGTGCTCGAAACAAATCTACTGTTAAAAGTGACTCTGTACTGGCTGAATCAAAAGATCTTCCTAAGGACAGCAAGGTTAAAAAGGAATTTAAAGAAGCTACTGTTTAAAAAAAAAGGAAGGAAAAAACGCCATTATTTAAAAAATCCAAAGAGAAGCTTCTGCTAACCAAATTACAGCCAAACCAAAAATCGAAGAGGAACTACCAATGGTGAGCTATTAAAATACTTTTGTTAATAATGTGTGTATTTATATGTATATATATATTATAATCGAGCTGTTTCTGGGGTTTTTTTTTAATGACTAGTCAAATTCCTTTTATATTGTTCAGTAATTTCAACTCACTAAATGTTCAAACTAACTAGGTATTTTATTGTTATGGAGATATCTGAAAAAGCAATAAACTTGTTTAAGTATTGGGTGGCTTTAATTTTATGTTTGAATATAATGAATTATCCATAAATAATTCAGGGATTCACAAAGAATTAATAGAATAATTCAAAAAATGCCATCAAACACTTTTTGTCTTAATTTTTTTTTTTTATTCATGAACAATATGATTACTAATCTGTAATTGATAGTTGTACACAGATAGTTCGTGATGTTTTGCCAAATTAATAATCGAATACATTTTATTCTTGTTTTTATTCAGTATTACCATTCGTTGTCGTCAACGCTGTCGTCCGAAGACGAGCAGATCCAGCTCAAGAAGAGAAGAATCGTTGATGACAAAAAACTGTCGTCGTTGCTGAAGAAACGGGGTGAAGAATCCAAACGTTGATTGCGACATACACAAGCCTAGCACGAGCAAAGGGTTTTTCAACGCCATGCGCCATCAACCTTAACAGCAACCCGATCGCGAACATCATTTCTACGAGTCCAAATCGCCTTCCAAAACTGAGGCGGTAGCGGTTTGTACGAACCAAGTTCGTCTAAGGTTAATTTGTTTAGAACCCGAAAGCAAACGGTACAATCATAGCAAAATAACAATTCCTACTAAAGATGGTAAACCGCTGGTTACGTTCAGTAAGTATAACTTAAAATAATTATCGCTGATTATACCTAACCGTGACATACCGTTTGTTACGATATTAATGTTGACGTTTTTTTTTTTCTATTTTAGCACCAGAGATGGATTCGGCTCAACGTCAAGCAGTGATTTTTTTGTATAAAATCAACAAACTTCAAAAAGATTACACCACGGACAAAGCACGCATTGTAGTGCTGGATCGCAGGAGAAAGAAGATCAGGAAACGCAAGAGGGAACTAGCAAAGAGAACAGCCGCAGTGAATCCGAACAAACAGTCGACAG